>NW_026013570.1:0-2555 GCF_001458135.2 Marmota marmota marmota | reverse complement strand
TGATCCTTCTGATTTTAATTTTCTGATTTAATAACAGCACTCAGTTCAGGATTATTTACCATTATTAAGAGAAGAATTTTCTAATTTGTGTTCCAAATATCTCATGAATTATAAGATTTTTCCGAACTGACTCTTAGAAACAAGTATTTTTCTTAGGACAGAGTGAAGACCTGCA
This sequence comes from Marmota marmota marmota, assembly GCF_001458135.2. Lineage (NCBI taxonomy): Eukaryota > Metazoa > Chordata > Mammalia > Rodentia > Sciuridae > Marmota > Marmota marmota. The sequence goes on along the minus strand of NW_026013570.1, from coordinate 2,380 downwards.
ATTAACTATAATTCTCTCTATAATTATTCAGCTAGATTCTGAATATCTCCTGGGTTCTCCTTCTATGCAGCTTTATATATTCTCCCATATTGTAGATTCCCAGGCTTCTCAGCTGTGTTTCCTCAACTCAGTAGGTCTTTTCTCCTTTAAACTTTAACTCAAAAGCTTGCTGAGTGAAGTAAAGTGGGGTAAATATACAAATTATTTTGTATAATTTTGTCTCTCAGAAACCATTGTGCTTCAGTGCCTGATGTTCAGTTTCTTGAAAGTCAGTGTTTACACATTTTATATCTTTAGTATGTGCATGCACCCATGGGTATTATTGCTTTGCTCCAGTTAGAATCCAAATATATTCCACGTGTTGCATTTTGTTGTGTCTTCCAACCTTGGCTTATTCTGCATTTTCAATTAGTTTTTGAAACTCTTCTTATCCATGTGATTTTTGGGAACTATAACTCTTTACATTAGCCATTATAGCCATAGGTCATTTTTAATAGGATTTATGTGCTTTTCTTTGGATTTTCATTTAAAATATGCTTAATCTCTTCTCTGTATTATTGAAAATATATTTTCTTAGTATCTAATTGTTTGAGTGCTTAGTGCTCTTTTATTTTTATCACTAAAATCCTTCAAATTTAAATTATGGATTATCCTCTTCTATGTCACAGTTATTCTACTACATACTCAACAATTACCTTTATAACTTAATCCTTCACATTAAGATATTTAATTTTTTTGAAATTCACATTAAGGAATAGGGTTCTATAGGTATCCAGTTTTCCTGACATTATCTATAATATGATATTTTCTCTCTCATAAATGGTGTTTCCTTTAATGTGTAGTGTCTCCATATATCTGTGCTTCTCTTTGACATCTTAATGATTTGGAACACGTATCAAGTATTTTATCTGTTAATTTTAATAGTGAGCATTGTGTGTATTGATATTTGGTAAGGGGAATATCAGCTGTGCTTTTCTTTTTTAAAGTTTATTTGATAGTCCAAAGATTTTTTTATTCCTTTTCTTTCATTTGAGAATGAATTCATCTAGCTTTAATAAGACTTAGCAATATTTTTATTGAGAATACATAGAATTTACATATTCATTTGAGTAAATATGACATTTGAAATATGGCTATTTCAAGAGTATGAAATAGCTCCCTAATTATCCATATAATTATATTTAACATTTATTAATCTTAATATCTCTTGAAGGAAGTTGTATTATTAAATTTTTTATTAATATGATAATTGGGAATACTTATAACAACAATGTGATATTTCAACACATGTAAATAAACATTCTAATTAAAGCAATTTAATTCTATCTCCAATTTTTTTATGTTTGGAAGAATTTGTGCTCCCCTCATTTAGTTCTACATAAAATATCTAATAGACAATTTTGAACCAGTGTCACTACTGAGAAGCATCAGAACTCGTTTCTTCTATTTGAGTTTTGCTATTGTTTTACAATCTCCCTCGATCCCTTGCCCACTTTTTTTTAGCATATAGTAACACTACTCTACATTAAGATAGACTTTTATTTTAGCTTTCATATATGAGAGCAAACAAGGGGTATTTGTCTTTTTGTGCTGAACTTTTTTTTTCAGTTAACATTATGGACTTCAATTCCATTTATTTTGATGCAAATGGCAAAATTTAATTCCATTTAATTGACTGAATAATATTCTGTCGTGTACATACACAACATTTATGTATGATCATCCACTGATGGGCACATAAGTTGATTCCATATCTTATTTTGAATACTTTTGCCATAACATGACAGTGCAGATATCTGTTTGAGATGGAATTGTATCAAACCAAGAAGCTTCTGCACAGCTAAGGAAACCATCCAATAACAGGGTGAAGAGACAATCTAAAAAATGGAAGAAAATGTTTACCAACTATTCACTGGACAAAGGTTAGTAGTCAAAATATATAAGGAACTAAAAAATTCAACAAGAAAAATGAAATAATACAATCTAAAAATAAGAAAATGATTTGAATAAATATTTCTCAAAAGAAGACATGCAAATGGTAAACAAATATATTTAAAAAGTGTTTAATATAATAATGCAAATCAAAAGCACAATGAGCCAGGAGTAGTGTCGAATGCCTGGCTCAGGAGGCTGAGGCAGGGAGATTGCAAGTTCAAAGCCAGCTTCAGCAACAGCGAGGCTTTAAACAACTCAGTGAGACCCTGTCTCTATATAAAATACAATATAGGGGGATGTGGCTCAGTGGTTGAGTGATCCTTAGTTCAACCTCCAGTATCCCATCACATAAAACAAAGAAAAACAAAAGGCACAAGAAGACATCATCTTATCCTAGTTAGCAAGGCTATTACAACACACACACACACACACACACACACACACA
>NW_026013569.1:0-2555 GCF_001458135.2 Marmota marmota marmota | reverse complement strand
GAGCCACATCCCCAGCCCAAGAACCCTTTTTTTAAAAAACATTTATTTGTTAATTGTAGGTGGATCCAATACCTTTATTTTATTATGTGATGCTGAGGATTGAACTCAGTGCCTCACGCATGCTAGGCAAGCACTCTTCCTGAGCCACAACCCCACCCCCTGCACCTGAATCCTTTAATCCGTGTTACCTGAACCCAAGGCACCCACCAGTGGGGTTAGGTAGGAGGGGCTCTGTCAAGGGCTTGGTCAATATGTGGAAGCGGAAGATGGCTAGGTTAACAGAGCCAATGGCACAGTGTCCTGGAAACATCAGGCCTGAAGTCTGCAGGGTTCTGAATGTGCACCTGCACATGCAAGCTGCTGTCAGCTACATTTTCTGTGACTTGTCACTGAATGCATTGTTTTATTTTTCTTCCCCTCCCTCCTTTTCTTTCTTTGGGTTGAATCCAAGGCTTTGTGCATGCTAGTAAGTGGTCTACCACTGGGCTACATCCCCAATCCCCACTGAGTGCATTCCTGATGGGGGCTTCTCAGTGTTGGGGAGTCTTGTCAGGCTGTGCACAGGGCCAGAGTGTGGCTGGAATGATGGGAACATTATGACCAGAGGATGGAGGAACTGGACCTGGGCCTGTAGTCTGTGCTTTCCAAACTAGTTGGAGTCCCTTCTATAGAATCCTCCACTAAGTACTATGGTTGTAAACACATGGGAATAGGGAAGTCTTGAAATATGTGAATTTCAGGGTAAAACTTTCCAGCTTTCAAACTTAGGAAAGGGCTTCCCAAGTATAAAGGAGTCTCACAAATGTGTCTTCAGGCAGTATGTGGCCTGCCAGTGGCCAGTTTTGCTGCATCTGATGATCTTGGGTGTACAGGTATCAGGCATCACAATCCAGGCTCAGTACCACCCACCAACACGGGAGGGATCCTGGTGGGCTCAAGTGGGATGAATCTTGGGCTTATAGCTGTCAGAAGTGCTGGGACTCTACTAAGGGAGTCTGAGAAGCCCCACAAGGACGGTCTCTCCTTGAGCTTGACTAGCTTTTGCAATAATCACTAATCACTTCATACCAATTAGCAGCTCTGTTAAAATATCTGCTGGGACTCTTTCTGGACTAGACCCTGATTGATGGTCAGGCACTGTGTGGCAGATACAGAGAACATTTTCTCCTCTGTGGGTCTGGAAGACTAAGAACTTCTGCCCGTGACCACTCTGCCCGACCTGCTGGGTGTTTCTTCTGTGTAGCCAGAGGCATATAAAAGGGCTGTCCCACAGAGGGGATGGGTGTGTTCGGAGCCACCTCAGGGCTAGGGGTGGCAGGGCCTTCACAGGGGCATGCAGAGGCACAGGGAGTGTACCAGCGTAGGAGTGGAGGTGGGCAGAGGAGAATGAGCAGGCGCAGAGGCACTGAGTGGGCAGACCCAATGGCTGTCTACTGTTTATTATTTACTTATTTGGTACTGGGGATTAAACTCAGGGGCTCTTTACTATTGAACTACATCATAGCCCTTTTTGAGACAGGGTCCTGCCCAGGCAAGCCTTGAACTTGATCCTAATGCCTCCGTCTCCCAAGTAGCTAGATTATAGGTGTGCACCATCATGCTTGGCAGTCCACTTTTTCTTAAGCACCTACTGGGGGCCAGGCCCTGGTGGGGCCTTCTTGCTCCTATGCCACCGCCAGCCTCAACAACACTGTGAGGTAGGTGTTTTACTAAGTAGTGAGTGCATGGCTGGAGCTACTCAGCGCTGTGGACACGCTGGTGCTGGATGAGCTTGGTGCTTTGGTGGAAGCGACGGCCGCAGTCCTGGCAAGCAAAGGGCTTCTCTCGCCGGTGGGTGCGAAGGTGCTGTGTGAGTGTGGGCCGCTGGCGGAAGGCCTTGCCACACTCGGGGCACGCATAGGGTCGCTCCCCGGTGTGGATGCGCAGGTGCTGGGTGAGGTTGGCGTGCTGCCGGAAGCTCTGGCCACACTCGGGGCAGGCGAAGGGCCGCTCGCCCGTGTGGATGCGCTGGTGCTCAGTGAGCCGTGAGACTTGCGTGAAACCCAGGCCGCACTCGCCGCAGTGGTAGGGTTTCTCGCCAGTGTGTGTCCTCTGGTGGCGTGTGAGCTTTAGACGCTGGCTGAAGCGCTGGCCACACTCCGGACAGCCAAAGGGCTTCTCACCTGTGTGCACGCGCAAGTGCTGTGTGAGCGTGGGCCTCTGGCGGAAAGTCTTGCCGCACTCCGCGCAGGCGAAGGGCCGCTCTCCCGTGTGGATGCGCCGATGCTGCGTGAGGTTGGAGCGCTGTCGGAAGCTCTGGCCACACTCAGTGCAGGCAAAGGGTCGCTCTCCGCTGTGCACGCGCCGGTGCTGCAGCAGCACCGAGCGGCGGCCAAAGCGCTCGCCGCACTCTACGCAGCCGAAGGACTTATCACCTGTGTGCACTGCCTGGTGCTCTAGTAGCACCGCGCGCCGCGTGAAACTCTCACAACATTCACTGCACGGAAAAGGACCCGGTGGCTCTGGTGCGCCAGGAGGGGCGGGGGGTGCAGAGCCACCGGGTCCTTTTCCGTGCA
>NW_026013568.1:0-2555 GCF_001458135.2 Marmota marmota marmota | reverse complement strand
TATATATATATATATATATATATATATATATATACATACACACACACACACACACACACACACACACACTGAGAAGCTCCCAATTCAGTAGAGAATTGTCACTAGCTAAGGACCACCCCAAACCTGGTGTCTCTAGTTTTCAATGTCACCTTTTACCATTCAATGACTCCTTCATTCAAACCTGTTAGTTGTACAGATTCTTTCTCACAGACTCTGTGCAGGTCAGTGTGGAGAAAGAACAAAGCAAACCTTGTCCCTGCCTTGTTGGAACATAGTGTGTCATGAAGGAGATGGCCATTAAGCCAGTAGCCCAAATAATAATGTGATGATGTAATGTGATTTGTTATAAGAGCTATAAAGGTTAGACCTCGTGGAGTAGTATAAGAGTGTAGAACAGGTAAATCTAAGTTAGAATTGGGGAACACTGAAGTCCCATTTGAGAGTGTAATCTGAAACCTGAGGGATGCTGCTTGCTTTGGGTGTAGTTTGAGTGTCCCCCAAGGGTCAACTGTGATTAAAGACTTGGTCCCTGGAGTGGTGCTATGGAGAGGACCTGGGACGTAGTAGGAGTCCTTTAGGATTCCAGGACTCTGTCTCAAAGGGTAATTCCTATTGGACTCCTTGAAAGTCTTTGGGAGAGAGTTGCTACAAAGATGATTTGGCCCTACCCAGCTCCTTCTCTGCTTCTCGGCTCAAAATATGAACACTTGTGGGGCTGTGGCTGTGGCTCAGTGGTAGAGCACTCTTGCCTAGCACATGTGAGGCACTGGGTTCTATCCTCAGCACCACATAAAAATAAGCAAAGGTATTGTGTCCATCTACAACTAAGAACAATATATTTTTAAAAAAAGACATAACTACTTGTTCCCACACACACTCCTGCCATTGCCATCTGTCTTTCACCATGAGGTCCTCACCTGAACTGATGCAGGAGCCATGCCCTGACCCCCTCAAGATAAGGGCTTAATATTCTTTTTCTCTTTATAAAGGTAATAAACTCAGGCATTGCATCATAGTGATGCAAAGCTGACAAATGCAGATGCTTTGCCATTTAGGACTCTTTTTTGCTGCTGCAAGTACAGACGCTCAACTCAAATGAGTTAAGCTGGAAAAAATTTAAAAACCTATAACACTGAAGCAACTAAAAAGTCTGGGTGGGGGCTGGGCTTGTGGCTCAGTGGTAGAGCACTCACCTAGCACGTACAAGGCACTGGGTTCAATCCTCAGTATCACATAAAAAATAAACAAATAAATAAAATAAAGGTATTGTGTCCAACTACAACTAAAAAAAAAAAAAAAAAAAAGTCAGGGTGGATCTTGCCTGCTTCCAATCCAGAAAACCAAATAACAGCATCAGGACTGTGTTCATTTCTATCAATCTCTTCATCTGTTTGCTTTTTTCCCGTTGTGTTATTGTCGTGTTATAGGTTGATTGTGTCCCCAGAAAAGATACATCAAACTTCCAAACCCACCATCCCAGAACATGACCACCTCATTTGGAAATAGGATTGTTGCAGATGTAATTAGCTGAGATGGTCCTGCAGTAAGGTGTGCCTCTAGTTCAATATGCCTAGAATCCGGATAAGAAGAGGAGGGGGACACAGAGAGGAGAACGACATGTGAAGTCAGAGACAGGGAGAAGACAGCCAGGTGACAACAGAAGCAGAGATTGCAGTGATACATCTATAAATCAAGGAAAGTGAGGGATTTCTGGCAAACACCAGAAGCTAGGAAGAGGCTTCCTGGTTTGAGAGGGAGCACAGGCCTGTTGACACCTCCATTTTGGACTTTCAGCTTCCAGAACCGTGGGGTGTGGTGAGCCGCTTCTGCCATTTCTGCAGACTATGGTCACCATTACAAGATGGCACTGGCTCCGCTGTGGTCTGTGACAAACAACTCCTTATTTGGGAGAGTTGGCACATGATTTTTCACCACCCTATGAGAAAGCTCCACGTGGCAGCTTTGCATTGGGGCTTGAGATGCTTTATTAAGGCTGGGAGGGGCATCCGAGGGGTAGAAGAAGAAATATCAAGGGCCTGAATAAACTGCTGAAAGAAGATTCCTGAGTTGCGTCTTCCTTGCGGGCAAGGGGTCGTGACAGTGGGGTAATAAGTTCCTGTTGTCTTAAGCCCCTCCCCTTCCTTATGCAGCTCTCACAAACCAGAGTCTTCCTAGTTATTCTCTGCATGTGAAGCCAAAGTGGGTCTTAGAAGCTGCAGGCATTTCTCCTCTTTGGTCCTCACAACCTCAAAATAAGGGAATCCCATCCCTACCAGTGTTCTCTTGGCCCTGGCAGGTTGTCTTATCGATTCCCACAGAACTGCTTGAGTTCATGAGCATTTATTCTTAGTCATAGTTCAATGAGGTTTGAATTTAAGAAGCAATATTATGAGGACAAAGTCCTGTTTGGCTCCCCACAAGTCAAGTTCCAGGTTTGCAATCCCTAAATCAATGGCTTCCTCTGTTGAAGAACTAATTCAAGCCACAAGAGCGTGACAGAGGGAAATCCAGAAAAACCTGCACCTCTGATCTAATTGTGGGCTCCTGCCCTTCCT
>NW_026013567.1:0-2555 GCF_001458135.2 Marmota marmota marmota | reverse complement strand
TTAAAATAAATATTTTCACCTCTAAGTTATTAGTTTTAGTTGTTTAGGTCATAGGAACTGAAGAGCTTACTGAAAGAGAAACTTTACTAAGTCGAATGCCCTGATCCACTGTCCTATTTTTGTACCTGGTCATGGATTTGAGAACTGCTTGCTGAATAGCCTTGGTACCCACAGGGGCCATTCACTTGGATTGTCAATAGACTATCAGCCTCCTTATAAAATCTTCCTAGAAGACATCCTGAGGGTTGCAGCGGAGACACAGGAAAAATTAGTTGTCCTGTGGCTTAGAAGCATCTCCCATTATTCAATTAATTTACTTATGTAACTGCTCCATATGTATTTTTTCCTTAGTCTCAATTCACTGCAGATAGAATGTATTCTCCTATCTTAATTTTCTCTGAGTGGTGAATGCAGGAAGATTATCCCAAAGTTCCAACAAAACCCACACACAGTTGTGCATATAAAAGTTCCACAATGTATTTCAGTGAGTAAAAAAAGGGATGAGAGAATGTCTTAGATGCCAGGATTTTCTTGACTATACCTTTGGATCCTGCATGTGTGTTATATTCAGTACTGTTTCCCTTGGCTTGTCACCTTAGGACAAAATGAAATACAAAGGAAGACAAAGACAAAGAGACAAAAACAAACAAGGGACCAAAACAACAACAACAAAAAAACTTGTTTCATGTTTAACTTTTCTCTAACTGTAAAGTATATTTTGTTTCTGTAGCTTCAAATGTAAAATATATAACCAAAACAACTGGATATAACTTGAGTTTTAGAAAATAACTTGCCCTTACATTATGTAAGAATATTATTTGGCCTTCTTCTACCCAAAAGTGTTTTTTGTGGTTTCTCATGTGTGCTCTATTTGGTAGCTTATTTTAGATAAAATTCCATGGTTTATCTGTAAGTAGAAAAAAATCTCTTCCATTTTGGCTGAAGAAAAACAAACTCAATTCTTTGAAATTGTGTTGTAATTAAATCGGTGAATTCCAGATATATTAAATAATCTGTTCCTTTTCTTTGAACCCTTGTAAGAGTCAGGCATATATATTATTATCTGGACATTTTAAGCTAACATTAAATCATGTGAGATATGGCTTGGCAAATCCTAGAATTATTCACATATGATTTATATTAATGATTTGTAATTGTGGAGATAGCAACAAAATTATATATTTTCTGGGAAAATGGGTGCTTTTGTTTGTTTATGTTTTGAAATATAAAATCAGCCCTGACTAGTTATGGAGTCCCTGTTTTAAACAAACAAATAAATGAAAAATAAATAATATTTCAGTGGATATTTTTTGGTGGTAAATCTGTAAATTGACACTAGTTTCAACCCCTAATAGAAAACAAAGCAAAACTCACTAAATGCGAATATTTTTATGTATTTACTCATTTAAAGGGGTCTTTTCTCCTTTAAAACTATATGAATAAAATTTGGAATCAGGGAGGTCTGAGCTAAATGACTTCTAGTAAAATTAATCTTGAACCTACAAATAAGGTCTTTGAAGAACCACATGTTTTGTTTCTTTAGAGGCCTATTTTCAAGATGTGGGTTTGAATTGTGGACAGTCACTCCTGAGAAAGAAGCCTAGGGAAGGACAAGGGAAGAAGACATGCTTGGTCTCCAGTTGTGTTGCCCAGATCAGGGGCTGCATTAAATTTACCTCCTAAAGTACTTCATGTTTAGAACTTGCAGTTTTCCTTTTCTATCTTTCACATCTGTGTTTAGCATATTTACCTACTTTACTTCCTTTGCTTCTCACAATAGTCAAATTTAACTCTACATTATATATACCCATATATATCTCCTATATTGAGAGCCTCCCTTCCATTCTTACACTTTTGTAAATTCATGCCATGACTGCATGACCTGCAAGATTTTACTTTTCTTTTTGAAAAAGGAGCATAAAAAAATCTTGGTATTCTAGACTTCTGTTGGGGAGTTTTGGGCTCACTGAACATTGCTGAAGAAATGAAACATGCTTTGTTTACTTTATGTTTAGATGTTCCATTGTCTTTAAGTACTTGAGAAATGCACATCCATTATCCCTAACAACTTAGCTAGCCCTGAAAGGATGCAGTAATTAGGACAGATTCATTCTGTAGAATGCTAAAGAAAGCCTACTGACATATACTTTAGAGCATAAGAGACGTGTAAAGCTAAACAATTGCATAAAACTAATGTATTTTTATGAGTAGACTGACATTGAGCTTTACATTTTATTATATTTTGACTTGTCCACTGGTATCACGGCAGTGATATGTCCTTCTATGTCAATTGAGACTTCATACCAATCTGCTCTTGCACAGATTTAGCCTTATTTGCTTGGCCCAAATCCTCTCAGATTTTCTCTTTAAAGATAAACATTTTCTTGTTTTCATTAAGAACATTGTCAAGAGTTTTCTAAATAACCTTTGGAAACCATCATATTTGATACAGAATCTCTTCTTTATAACCTTTTTTTGTGCTTCTCTTTGGACAATGAATGTTCTGCCTGTTGTTTACCAGAGGTGTTTGCTTTATTATTGGAGGTCATGAAGAC
>NW_026013566.1:0-10947 GCF_001458135.2 Marmota marmota marmota | reverse complement strand
TGATGTTGGTTTCTCCAGAGCTGAGAGTGTATAGCTTGCTTCTACTTTAGGAAGAAAGTAAAATTTAGGTAAATGTTGAAAGTATCCTGGATGGGCCAAAAGCATGAGACATTTGATCAAAATAATGAAATTTGATGGTGATTTATATTTAAAAATCTAAAAATATTTTTAAAAATATTGATGGCCTCATGGTATCAAAATCATAAAATGACAGCAACAGCATTGGTAGTGGGAAGATTAGTTCTAAAGTTGCCACATTGGTCGTGTGGTCTGGGCAAAGGCAAACACAGGCTGAATGGTAATGCCATTACTGATCACAGGGAGAGTGGGTCATTAAATGTGTTGTTAGGAGAATCATTACCCTCACCTGAGGCATGGATATCTTGGCCTTAAGCACTGACAACTTTGACTTAAACATTAAGAGACTCAGTAGGAGCAACAACAAAATAGTTGCTTTGACAGCTGAAGGGAGTGAAAGCATTGTTCTAAGAGTCAATAGTAGAAGGGCCATCATGGGGCCTGGGTTGCAGGTTAGTGGCAGAGCACTTTCCCAGCATGTAGGAGGCCCTGGGTTTGATCTCCAGAACCACCAAACAAAACAAACAAACAAAAATAACAAAAAGTACAAGAACTCTCATGTTGAAGCAGATCAAGTACCCCCACCAAAAAAGACCTTTGCCAAAATTAAGCTTTCCCAGAAATCCCCACCATATTTGTAGCATATAAGCTTCTCATTAGAAAGATTCTTACTGAGGATGTCACAGGGTTTCTGAGGAGGGTATTGTGGTTTGAAGCTTCCTCTTTCTTGTAAATGTTAGGTTTGCAAACAAAACATGATACAGTCTGTCTCAGAGACTTGTTGCTATGTAAAAGATACTATCTCAGTTTTCTTGGTAAAGCTTGTAGAATCTCTGACTAGCCTAATATGGGCAAAGAGTAACTGTTATGTACCCACCCACTGACATGTAACCACCCCACTGAGTATAAAGTTTAAAGAATTTCCAGATTCTGGGGTCTAGAAATTTTTAGGCTTAGCCCCTCTGGAACAATGCACCTAAAATTAGCCTGCTTCCTGAAAATTCCTCAGGTGGTTTGGCCTCATCTGCCCTACATCAATATCTTGAAAAGACGTGGTACAACTGTCTGTAGTATAAGCCATGATTGCTACAGAGAACAATTCTAAGTACTTTGCATATTGAAAACAACTATTTCTTGATGAGCCAATGGGGGACTTTTGAGGGATTCCAATAATATTTGGAAAGAAAATGAGGTAAACCTGAAGCCCCGACAAAGCAGACAGTATTGAGATTCCATTCCAAACCTGAGGTTTGTGAGGTCTGATATTCACATTGATTTCAGTGTGTTGAAGTGGCTGCGTTGACATATTGTGAGGAAAATCACCACCAATATATCACAGAATTAAATCTATATAACCTGAAGTTTCTAGGGTAGTCATATAAAATATTGACTTATATTTTTAATAAAAATGAAATCTCATAGGAGTCTAATATAGACAAGAATTAAATATATAGTTGCTCTGAATGAAGCAGGGTTTAGGGATGTGGAAAGAGATCTCAGTCTTCCCCTCACTCCATCTCTGTTTCCCCATCACTTCATCTTCTTTCCATAAATGTTTCTGGGACACTTCCCAAGTGCCTCTCTCATAATTTGAAACCCAGTGATATAATGATTTTAAACTAAAGCCTCAAATAATACATAAAATGTCATTAGTAAAAGAGGAAACCCATTGTTTGCTTGGCTCCTCAAAAAATACAGTACAGGTTTAGGGGTCCAAAAACAATGGAAGTAAATTTCAACTTAATATTTAAAACTTTAAAATTTATAGAACTTTCTGAAAATGGACTAAGTGGCTTTTAGGATTAATTTCCTGATAACTGCAAATTTTCAGAGACCAGATGATTACTAATGGTGTTCAAGGTAATTTAAATAATCAATACAGTGGTCATCCTTAGATTCTATCATTATATGAATTCATTCTGGACATCATCTGTAATTGACCCTACAGTCACCTCCTGCCATGACCATCAAGTAAATTGGAAATTATTTTGAAACATTTCTATATAACATTTTAAGACCTCAATAGCATAAAATCTCCATATTTACCTCCTTCTTATTACATAAGTACCATTATTTCTTTGAAATTCAGCACTATGAAAAAGAATAATTATCTTCTAAATGCTTCCAAAGAACATAATCCATAGGTGGAGGTAAAATACCAGTGCATTTCTCCAGGTATGTTGTACTGCATAGGCATATTTATTTATTCATATACAAGATCTTCCAAAGGAAGGAAAAAAAAAAAATATTTGTGGGGGAGAGAACATGGCGGCGAGAGGGGAGGCAGCGCTTTCAGTACCTCCTCAACAACGGGGTCAGAGAGACGCATGGATACGCTTAGATACGACCTGCTGAGAAACTCCTAGCAAAATTCCNTCCTGCCTCACACTGTGGGCAACTTGACCCTAAGCCAGGCAAGGGTTTATGCCCCCAGAATGGGAACAGTCTGAAGGCCAGATTAAGCCATAAAAATTGAACATTCCTGTCACAGGAAACCAAGATGATGTCTTGCAGTTTCCTATTCTACCTGAGGTGCCACGGTTGGTATTAAACAATATGAGATTAAGCTCTTGTCAGACAAACTAATGAATTTTGGATTGATTTCTGTCTTCTGCAATGCTACTGACATTTTTGATAGCTATGATTTATAGGGCCTTCATTGGGTCTATTCATGAGAGGAGTTGTTTATTTTGGTTGATGGGCAAGCTTCTAATGTTCCCAGTGGGAAACGCTGAGGGCCAACGGGAGAAGGTGCTCTCTGACTGTCTGGGGCAGGCCTCTTATAAATTTGTAATCAAGAGCTCAGAAAACTAATGAGAGCAGGTTGGCTGGGAAATTGTTTTGGTGACATTTGACCAGGGGAATGCTCCTGCAGAACATACATCTGCCACTCAGCTACAGATCCTTAAGGTAAAGATTCTACTTTGTGCCATTTTATTTGCTTTGCTATTTTCTTGAAATGTCTTAACTGGTGCCTGCAGAGTGGGGCAAGAACTTTAGCTCCCCAGGTGGTGGTGGAAAAAAAAACCAGTGTAATTTAAAGATTAAAACTGGGGTTTTTTTTTCTTTAAGATTTCTATAGCTCATTGTAAAATATTTCTGTTAACAGGAATGATTTGAAAGTTTGCAAGTATAGTGGATGCTCTGGTGGGCCCCCATATTTCCTTTCATACCCTGCACACTAAGTCCCCTGGTTCCTGTCACCATTGACACTTGCTAACTCACAGATGGGTCTCTTTCTGGAAATTGCTCTCTATTAAAGGAAGTGCTTTGCCTAGAGTTCTTCCTACTCTGGTAGTCTTCATTCAATGACTAGACAAGACAGCAGTAAAAGCCCCCTTTCCTCAGCTTGGGACATCTATATTGTAATATTCCAACTTGAGGGCTCCCCGTGGGGACTGTGGTTCAGCAGTTTTCTGCCCAATCCTGTTCTCCTCACTTTTTCAAAAATGTTGTTCCTGAGAGCACTTCTCAATAGACATCCTCAATGCAAATCTCAACTTAGAGTCTGTCCCTGGACAATCTACCCTTACCCAGGAGGCAAAATTGGGAAAGGAGGGCATAAGGAAGTAGAGTGAACAGAATAAGAGTGACAAGTAGGATTTCAGGGATGAGAAAGGAAGGACATTGAAGATATCCTGGAGTTTCCAAACCAGGAGATCTTGAACAACCTACATTGCCTTAGGCAGAGGGGAATCTTACTTTGTTTTTTGAGGCTTATATTTCAAGTAGATTCCTGAAAAATCTCAGCTCCACACTATAGTTTCCATTAGGGATGTATCACTAATGATATATGAATGCTTGAAATATCAAAGGTAGATTCTATTTATAATAATCGGATAAGAAGAAGGTCATTGTTGAAAAATCAATAAACAAAATAGAATAAGCATAATTAATTTAATACATCAAGTCTTGTTTTAATATTTTATATGGATAGCATCTATCAGAGGATATACATGACAAGAAAAAAATATGCTCTGAAATCACCCAAAACAGTAATAAAATCAACAGGATGAATGTGGCAGTGTTCGTTCTGGCAGTGCTCATTGGCTATTATAGGTGATGGTGGCTCTTATGAGATGGGAGCTGTTCTTTTGGAGTTCTAAGGAACAGTCTTCATGGTTTTGATAAACACTAAGGAAATAATAATTTATATTGAGATACTTTATCTCATGTAATTCCTAAGAGCTCCACATTTATTGCTTTTTCCTCTAAATACATAGGTCTTGATTTCATTCTATTTGATCTTATCACAGTGTAACTATTTTACTTTCATTTATCTTTCTCTCTATAACATTAAATACATCATAATTGCAAGTGAAAATTCAGCAGCAGGGGAAAATCTCAGGACTATAGAATGAGCAACCCATGGAAAGGTAGTGGCTATGATGTATTTATTAGCTGGACAGTGATTTCCTGTTTAGCCAAGTGAGGGGCTTTGTTTCTAGAGGATTAAGAAATGCACTTCCTTATCCAAGGTAGGCCTCACACTCACACCTAGTAGGGTGGCATCTGAGGGATATGTCCTGGGTTCTGAAGTGGTTTCTTGTCCCCAGCATTCCCACTTTAGAAGTTAAGCAACCTTCATGAGTTATAATGATAAGCCTTATACTCCTCTCATTCTGATCCCCCGGTGGGAACAATCAGCTTGACTTACTAAATGGTTTCTTGGAACACTCTGGTTAGTAGCTTTTCCACTGAGGTAGTCAGGAGCAACAAGGACAGAGTTTTCATGAGCAGCTTGGTCAAGGCTTCTCAAACTGTAATGTGCATATAGATCACTTGGGGGTCATGTTAAAATGTAGACTCTGATTCAGTCATTCTGGATAGGTCTGTATTTCTAACAGGTTCCCAGAAGATACCGATGCTGCTGGTTTACAATCCACTCTTTACTGAGCCATAGGACAATAAATCAATGAGTAGTAAAGGGCATCTTGTTCTCTTTGGAAGATGTATTAGAAATCACTGACTTTATCATATTTGAGTAGACTGGTTTATCATATTTCTTAACTATTCTTTCTTCCAGGTCTAAAGTAACAGGAAGCAGGACTGAGAGGAAGGAGGAGGGATTTCCAAAACAGGAGATAAACAGCATAAAGAGAAAAGAGCCCTGCTATAGAAATCATAGAACCTGGTTACCTGGTTCTAGACTCAATTCCCCATGAACTAACTTTCTGTAACCAAGGCCAACCACTTGACCTGAGCTTCCTTGAGAAGAATAACAAGGCCAGCCCAGCCTGTCTTCTATGAGCATGTGGAAAGGACAGGGCTAAACAAATCTACAGTGTTCCCATGAATGCTTTGAGACAATTGAGACCTTGGTGATTACAGAATTTGATGGTTCTAAAAACATTGGTGGGGGTTGGGTAACTTGAAATTCCTTTTTGTGTCTTCCTGAATCTCAGGAGCTTTTCTGTAATATCAGTGCCCTGTGCTGGCGGGTCTGTGCACAGTGGGGGGCATGATCGATGAAAGTGGTCAGGTTTCTGCACCATCCTTCAGGGAGGAAGCTGGAAGACAAATCGGGCTTATTTTTTTTTTTCTTTTCAGCTCAGCATCTCTTTGAATAACATGCAGGCAAGAGAATGCAAAGGAAGGAAATTATTAAGTGGGACAGAATATGCTAAAATAGGTCAAGGAAGAAAATGAAATAGCTTGTTTTTTTCCATTCTCTTCAGGAAATGCTGTTAAAATTAGACCTGCCACAGATCACAAGATCAGTATTATAAACTGTTTTTCTTTGTAGACAAAAATCCTCAGCTACCAAGGACTTTGATTATTATATGAAGACTTGCTATAGATGTGGGTCATATACAGGCAAGAGGTATGCTTTGTTGATTTTGTGGGGAGAGGGTGCCTGTCTTTAGTGTCCAGGTCCTTGGTGCAATCAACAGCCAGACAAATGGTGTTTAGCTGCTGTATTTCTATAACTACTTCCTTTCATCTTTAACAGGTGCCTATTTCTCTTTCTTGAAATTAACTCACACTAATCCTAGTTAATGACAGGATTTGCTACCTTTCCTAGTAGTTTTTATATTTATCTTACTTTCAAAAATTGGAAAGTAATTTACTTTTGCTATGGTATTTTCTAATATTGTGAAACTGTCCCCAGCATACTAAGGGTAGACTCAGGTACTGTGTTGGTGGGCATGTTGATTCTTTGGTCTTCCTGGCACTATAAAATAACCAACTGTGCCCTTCATTAGGAAGGACATCGTCACCTTCATATACAATAGGAAAGCCTTACCAGTCTCCTACATGGATCACAAAAGGAATGAAGAGTCTTGTGGCCCTCTGGACTTCATATTCAAAGTAGAGTTCTGCTGCATCAGGTCTGAGTCTGCCCACTGGCATTCTTATCAACCTGCATGTTTCCTTCTACCTCTTCCAGGAAGCCTGACAGCTGGACAGATTGGGGAAGGACCTCACCAGACTCATGAGTCTACATTTCAAATGAGAAGAGGATATAGTAATGTTCAGTTTAATAAAATAGACCAACAACGACATTTCCTGCAAATCAGGGTCAGGAAACAGTACATCTATATTATGGTTTTCTGCCTAATCTGTCTTTATTTTAGTCTTTGTCCCACTTCCCTAGAAATGAATGAAGGTCATGTCACCAGAATTTCCTCATACGGAGACTGGAGACTTAGAGCTAAAGTGGGATTGGCTGAAATTTAAATCTTCCTGATGAGGTTTGAGGAGACACAACAGAGACTTGAAGATCAATTGGGGCAGAGGGACCCTGCTGGGGTTGGAGATTGTGAGTATGTAGTTTATGAGGTTGGGCTCCAAGTTCCTAGAGGAGTGAACAGAAATTAAATCATTTGCTAGAACAACACAGAGATTTACTGTGGATTTGGATATGCTTTGCTGCCCCTCTATTGCTCTAAGAATAGTTACAAAGCAGTAATGGGATTGCTCAGCTGGAAAGATCATAAGGGAAAAGTTGTTTTCTCTGAGGGGTTTCTTCTGGTTACCTGCAGTCAGGAGTAGCAGAGGGATGTCCTTAAAGAAAGACACATCTCTTGACTACATCTCATTTCTTTTAGATGTGAACATTATCCATCAGGGAGTAATGTCAAGTGACAATGCCTCTGGTGGTCACTGAAGAGTCCCTAATGCAAGTCTTGGGCCCCTTTCACACTTCAGCTTTTAAAAAGTATTTTCCTTCCAAAGCTGTTTCTTTGGAAATAAAGAGCTATGAGTCATCTTTCTTTAGAACTGGGAGAGAAAATTCACTTCTGCTATAATTAAGCAATAATTATTATTCTTTCCTCTGAGAGAGAACTCAGGGAGATAAACAACTCCCAGATAAATAAGGCTTAGAGACTGTGGGCCAAGGCTTCTATTGATTCACAAAATATTTATCTCTTTCTTCCTTCCAAATTAAAAAAAAATGATAGTAATTATTTTTAAAAATGATTCTTTTATTTTCAGTCATTTAAAATTGTTATTTTTCTACCCTATGCAAATAATAATTGCTTTTATGGTCCTCGGGCAACTATGGGGAGGAGGGACATGTAGTGAGAGACTCAAGGATCCTACTCACTCTTCTGGCAGCATCTCTGAAGCATACAGAAGTATAAGTGGATCTTGAACTTGATATACAGTAGGGGAAGGAAGGCTCGATTAGGATATAAAAAGATGGCAAGTTCTGTACCTTCCCAAATTCCTCAAATTGGGTGTTCTTCATTCCTAATCTAATGTATCTTTTCCACATACTTGGAGGAGGGGAAAGGTTGAAAAAAGAACAGAAGAGAGAAAGAGAAGATGAAAAAGGAGAGAATGAGGGAGAAGAGGAAGGAGAAGAAAAACTGAAATGCAAACACAGAACCTTCTTTTAGTTGTCAGTGAGGGGAAAACTGGCAACACCTACATAATAATGTATTGTTGGTTTTATTAAATGAATACCTGATTGAATTAAAACAAATTTTTGATAAAAAAAAAAAATAAAAAAAAAAATATTTGTGTGCAACATGAGATAAGCTAAGAAGCACTGGAGCATTAAAAGATAACATCAATTTATCTGATAAACCAATTCAGGAACCATATTACTTTATTTCTGAAAGAAATAGTTTCACAGAGTTGCCAGGTAACAAAAAAATCAGTGTATTTCTTGCTTTTGAAAGACTAGGATGTTTTTTTCTGTGATTATACTCCATCTCTTTGCTTTGGTAAAAATGTAAACTCTAGTTCCTTAGGTATATCATCTTTCACTACTATTATATTTCAATTTTTTGTGAGTTGCTTTATATAAAAGAGTATTTATCTTATTTAAAATATAAGAAAAAAACACCCTAATAAGGTGAAAATTTTATCAGAAAAACATATTGGAGCAAATAATAACTTACATATTGACATATAGCTTTCATTGATTTAAGCTACAACAATTTAGGTTTTATAACTAATTTTTCATTTCTGTCTCTTTCACTTATACTTTATTTTCTTTGGAAGTATTTAGAAGATAATCATTCTTTTTAACAGTGCTGGATTTCAAAGAAATAAAGGTCTTCATGTAATAAGAGAGAGAAATTTGGAGTTTTTATGCCTTTGGGATGTTAAGAAATATAGAAATGTCTCAAATTTCCAATTTACCTGATGCTCATAGCAGGAGGTGACGGTAAGTCAATTACAGATGATGTCCAGAATGAATTCATATAATGATAGAATCTAAGGATGACCACTGTATTGGTTATTTAAATTTCCTTAAACATAATTAGTAATAGTCTTCTTAATTTTGCATTTACCTCCATTTCATAAAAGTAAAAATTATTACAGTTAATGTTTTGCATCATATTATATTACTTAGATTTCCTGTACATATTTGTATAGAATTGAGATTGTCACGGGGACAGAGAGCTCTGTCAAGAAACTGTCAGGAAAATGGTGATCTTTTTTAAAAGGATGAAACTCCTTTAAGGAAGAAAAAATCAGCATCTACCTGAGTAGGACCATGGTTTTTAAACATTAATACACAAAAGTACTTTTGCCAGAGGGCTATTGAATTGTATCATGCTGGAACTATCATGGGCTAGCACAGTAGAGGTCAATTTTATCCTTGAAGTGTAACCCTCTAATGCCCACAAAAGCTGCCACACTTATGCAGAAAACATGTCTTCCAGATGATATACTGATACATAACACTGGGCTTAGGAAGAGAGTGGGGAGAAAGAGAGAATCAAGAGCCATCTGGCTCTTTATAGGAACAGTTTACCCTTGCTGCTGAAGACCTTAATGCCATGATCATCAGTGCAGGTCAGCTGTCCACTCTCACAACTTTCTCTTGAAGAGGATTATCCTCATGACTATTATAGTGGTACAGCATGGCTGTCCATAGGGCTGGGATTTAATGAGGGAAGATGGCAGAAAATAAGACTAAGAATGGTAAAGTGAGGGAGATATAAGTAAAGAAGTTAGGAAGACAATGTTTTGTTGTTATTGTTTCTTTTAAAATTTACCCTATTATTGAAGATCTGATTTGTCACTCACTAGTTACAAGGAGCATTTAAATCAGGGCACTATCCTATCCCTGTTTCCTCAATCTCATCAAAATCTCTTTCATAATCAAATTTTTCCCAGTGTTGCCTTGCTACTTGTGGCTCCTGCTTTTGATTCTGGAGGTAAGTTTTCTGGGGCTTACAATAAATTATTTCACTGGTTTTAAAACTGTGTCCCACATTGAAAAACTTTAGGGACCACTTTAAAAGGCCAAGCAGAGGTATTCATCCATATTCATCCCATATTTTGTAATAAAAATGTAAAGAAAGATGTTTTGATTTAAAAAAAATCATGGGAGTTGCTAATTTAGAGCAATTCTTTTCTTCTCAGCACCATTAATATTTTCTAAATAAATTGCAATATAATTTGCAGTTTTTTTCTTAAATCTGTTAAATAAACCACTTATTGAGAGTCATGATCAATGAATGAATGAGTTATCTTAAGAAACTCCCTGGAAAGTAAGGTCCTCATTTGTCCCTTGTATTTCACTAGTATGTTCTGCCTGGATAAAATTAGGGTCAGAGAAAATTACTATAGTGTAATGGAGAAAAAGCCATTCTGACACTACAAATTACTTTATGTAGGGTCATTATAATTAATACTTGCTTGAAAATAAATTCTGTACTGCTATAAAATAATCTTCTAGACGTTCTGTTCTTACTCTAGATGAAAGTAAGAACAGCAGAGAAATATAGGGAACATTCCCTTAATCTTAGATTGTGAGATGACCCTGGCAGAGGGAAAAAGATTTAATTGCAAAGAAATTTTGGAAATTTGGAACAAAGAAGGGATAGTAATTTGGTGTCATCAAGGCTGGTGAAGAGCCAAAGCACTCTCTCACACTGGCTCTCACCCTCTTACATTACCATCATTGACCTAGAGGGGTGAAAACAAAAAGCTTGTTTCAGGGAAACAGATGGTGTGGGAGGGAATCCTTTTCTCTTGGTGGCCCAACAATTTTTTTTTTTAAATTGCATCTATACAATTGTAAAATCACAAATAACAACTATTCTGTAGCATCCTCCAGTCTCTTTCCTCAGTCCCACCTATGTAAGATCTCCTTAATCCTACCTGAAGTACAAAAGGAAAAGAATATCATTTATGGTGAAAAGTCATTCACCACCAACTGCCTTCTCTCCTACTCTCCCCTTCGCAGAGGTACCATCCTAGATGATGAAGTACGCCATTAAGATAATATTAGAGGTTTATAAGCAAATAAACATATTCCAATTGTAGTTTTCCCATTTATAGCTATCAAACATGAGGCAATTGCAGAAGATTTAGAATTTAGGAGTTAAGAATTTGAGATCTCAAACAAGATGTCTTTTTCAAATGGGGTTTGGCACTTGCTGGTTGATTAGCTGTGGG
>NW_026013565.1:0-2555 GCF_001458135.2 Marmota marmota marmota | reverse complement strand
GTAATTGGACAAAGGCATGGAAAAAGCCTGTCCCAAGGAACTCACACACTCTGCTGCATCCAATTTCAGAGCAAGTCCCAGACACACCCTCAGCAGCCCCACCAGGACCTGAGGGAACCAGTTGTGAGCACCGCTGGGAGAAGGACCAGAGGCCAGGAAGGGTGCAGGCCTGCACGGGTATTGGAAGCTCATCCCACCACATCCCAGCAGTGTGACTTTGGGCAGGGCGCTGCACCTCTCTGTGCACCCTGAGCATGGAAACGCACAAGTTAAGTGCCTGGTACACAGCAAAGTGGTAGTGCCATGGCTAGCAGTGCCAACCCCGCCACCCTGGGAAACTGAGGCGGGCCCCAGGGTTGCAGCCGAGTGCAAGGATTGAATGGCCAGGGGACTGGCCCACGGCACCTGGCGCCTTGCCCTGTGCTGGGTCCCCAAATGGCAGGGACTGGGCAGCGCTGGGCAGTGCTGCTGTAGCCTCGGGCCTGTTGGGCTACCTCCGAAGATGCGGGCCACCCACCCGACCCACTCCCCTTGTGGCCTTGGTCTCTGCTGCTCTCAATCTCCTCAAATACCCCCCCTTAACCTCCTCATCCCCCACCGAACACTGCTGCTGCCTGCAGCTCACGTATTGGCCCCACCACCGCCAGTACTAGCGAGACTTCCCTCCTCTCTGCACTCCGCCGCCCTCACCCCAGGGATAGTGGACTGGTCTGGGTCACTGAGCCCTAGCCCAGGATCAGGACCTTTTATCCATATCCCCTTCCTGGAATCCTCTCCACCAACCCTCCTGACCTGGAAGGATTAAAACCCAGGTGCTGTCATGCTTTAATTTGCGGCCCCCAAAAGACCCCCAGAGACCCAGATCAAGGTGAGCAGCAAAGAGGAGTTTATTGCGAGCTAGCTCAGTCCTCCATGCACAGCAACTGGGGGCGCTGAGAGGCCCCAGCCCAGGGCCTGCAGCAGTTTATACACTCTTTGGGGAAGGCAGGCACCCCACATCCATCACAGCATCTCTTAGCAAATCACCACACACAGCGGAAAATCCAACAACAACTCTAAAACAGATTAGCGGATTAAGAATATGGAAAGGATTCTTAGTTCAAGGGTTTGATGCAAGTAAAATGATTGGTTTAAACCATGAGGGTGTGGTAAGGGGGGCAGGAGCCCAGCTGCAGGGCTTCTAGTTTAGATATTGGCCACCACACCTAGATGGGAGCATCTGGAATTTCAGATATTACAATATCTTGGCCTATCTTCAGCGATCACCATCTGCGGCTTTTTTAGAACTGTTTCCACAGAGCTTTACTGTGGTATTTTCCTGACTTTAGGACTATAGTAGGTCAAAGGTTAAGTTTCAGAGCAAAATGAGGTCCCAAGTAGAATGAGGTTGCTTGGGTCTTTCAGTGGATCTGCAAATTAATACAAATCTGGAAATCTGTATGAAGATTAAAAAAAAAAACTAGAAATGAATACTGAGCCTATTCTTAGGAGGTCCTAGTTTTGAACTCTGCTCTCTCCTTCACTATTTATTCAGGATCACCTTACAAAAGCACTCTTTCTTGAGGCTGTGACTCTCATCATCTTAACACAGTTACCCCAGGTGCTTTCTGTGACCCTGGCAGAAAAAAAGCAGGAATGCTGAGGGAGTGTCCAGAGACTGAAGGGAAGGGGCCCAAGTGCATTCCATTAATTGTTTTCCTTGATGATTTAATGGTTCCTTTTTCTTTGTTTTTTGCAGTGTTAAATTATAGGGAAAAATACTGAAAATTGAAAAGCAAATGTGTTCATGAAGCCAGAATTAGACAGGCAGTCAGTACAGATAGATAACTTGAGTCAGGCAAAATCAAGAAGACCAATTTTGAGTGATTGCAACCATTTGGAGACTGTCCAATAAGGGAAGAATTTTAATTCTCTCAGAGTGCTTTTTTGACCACTGTCAAGAACCTCACCCCTCCACCTGTAACCAAGGTAATCTGTCCCAAGAATTGCCCCTCTTTACAGGAAGCTTTAAGGTGGTTCATTTGTCTTTGGCTCTCTGTATTGCTCTTCCTCCTTCAGCCCACCTGTGTTCCACCTTTGGGCCACCCCACCAAGAATTTCTTGGCCTATTTCTGGGCCTAGTCAAGGATTCAGGAAAGAGAAAAATAAGAAGAAAAGGCATGAGAACAAAGGAAGCCTAGAATACAAAAAAGGACAGAAATCCTCACTTCTTCGGACACCAGTGTTGTTGTTGTTTACCAGTGATGAGTCCTTGCTTCTCCAATGTTGAAGTATAACACCAGAGAAGCACGCTGAGGCAAGGTCAGAGTAGAAAGTAGAAGTTTATTAAAGGACAGCAGAAAAGACGTCTCCTGAGGAAGAAGGAGACCCAAGAGGTGGTATCCGTGGAAGGGTCTTCTTCTCTTTTTTATAGCTAAGGTTTTCTTTTAGCTTTCCTGCATTTCTGTCAGGGTTCCTGTCCTTTGTTCTGTTATCTTTCAGTGACTGAATGTAGGTATGAAGGCCTGAAGAGTGGGGAACATGTGGGCCAAAGGTAGCCTTGTGAATCCAGCAAG
>NW_026013564.1:0-2556 GCF_001458135.2 Marmota marmota marmota | reverse complement strand
TTTTTTTTTTTTTTTTTTTTTTTTTTTTTTTTGGTCAGGTACACTCATGACAATATCTACACTATGGAATTCATCTCTGAGAAATTAAGGAGATACATAAGCACAGATACAGGGAGCAAAAGAAAGAAAATAACTAAAACTGGAACATATAATCATTGCTTATAGTAGAATTACATTAATTCTCTGAATTTTCACAAATAATATCAGAACCCTATCTATCAAAAGACTTAATGTTTAGTTCAGTGCACATAATGAAGGTTGGGAACAGCTATTGTGCACAATGAAGTCCTAGAATTGAATTGCAATTGATACTGACTAATCTTTAAGGCTCAGAAATGAAATTAACTATGGTGATGTCATTAACTCTTCATGAAAACTATGAGTGAAAGATAGAAAAACATACTTAGTTTTCATGAAGGGCTAATGAATTTACAACATGTTTAATTTCAATCTTTGAGATAATTAGCAAGTTATACTGATCTATGAACATTGAACATTGGGTCATTATTTTGATTCAGTTCTTTATGAACATTGGGTCATTATTTTGATTCATAAAATATGATTAAAAATTTGATATGAACATTCATGCAAAGAGTTTTAAATTTACTTTGAAAAATGGTTTAAAATATTTAGAAACATGTGCATACACCCATAATTATGACATGACATGTAGTGTACATAAGTACCTGCATTAATAAATATATGCATATATGATGTTTAATTTGTCTTCTATATAGTATATCACACTTGGATTTATATCACTCTTTTGTAAAAATGCAACAATACTATTGTTAGGATATTCATGCTAGAACTGAGATTTTTTTCTGCATTTTCACATGAATTTCTTTTTCAAATAACATTTTTGTAGACTTTTTTACTTCTAAATATGAATTCATGTTAAAGAACATTTGTGTTATATAATTATGTATTATATATTTATATAATAATTAAAACTCTATGTATTAAAGTAATATTTTTAGAATAACATATTTGAAAACTTACTTATGCCAGCTCCAATAAGTATGAATCTTTCATATTTCAAATTATAATTTTAGAAATTATTTCTGAAATGTGGCATTTCTAATGACTTGAATTCAGATACGTATAATTCTATGAAATAAATATGAATATCATATATTAGAGTTTCTGATTTTCATATGTAATTATTTTAATAAATTTAAATAAAAATTTCATTTGCCTAATTCCAGTAAAAAAGTTAGAAAATAAAACA
Organism: Marmota marmota marmota; assembly: GCF_001458135.2. Classification (NCBI taxonomy): domain Eukaryota; kingdom Metazoa; phylum Chordata; class Mammalia; order Rodentia; family Sciuridae; genus Marmota; species Marmota marmota. The sequence continues at coordinate 1,325 of NW_026013564.1, read as the reverse complement.
TAGTATATTATTTTCAGATAATAATAATTAATAACATATTTGTGTATATTTTTATTCAAATTTGTGTATGTTGCAGACCAAGGCAATTGAAAGGAACATACTTTGAGACATTTGAAAAATAATCTAAACAAATAGTCTTAGAAAATCCCATTTTCATCAACGTATCAGTGCAAGTGTTGAATGGCTGTGATTATAATGAGGCAGGTGGCTGAAGCTATCCCTTTCCAGACAGCTTGTGGGCTGAAGTAAAAACCAATTATTCAATTTGGCTTCTAAATTTTTATTTGTTTATTCTGGAATACACTAGCATTTTCTTTCCCATCTGGATTTGGTAAGTTTCTGAAATCACTAGAAGAATTAAATCAATCCACCAAATTTTCATTTAAGCATCACTACTTTTGCATAGACTGGGTAGGTTTTTTATATGCCACAGTCTGGCTGGGCATAAAATCACGAGCCACTCACAGCCTTGTAGATTCAAACAGCAAGTCTTTATTCCCGACCTCTCACCAGCACTCTACACGCACTTTCTAGGGAAAATCCACCCTCCACCAGGCTCTGCATCCCAAAATACTCTCTGAATCCCGCCAGAACTCAATGGGAACTCAAGGAGTGGGCGGGCGCCTGAGGCAGCAGGATACGCCCTATTCCCAGCAGGATACACCCTAAACCTGGACCCACCCTAATCCAGCAGGATCCTCCCTAAACCCGGATCCACCCTGGTCCTTGAGCAGGGTCACCTTTCTCAAACATTCATGCAATGTCACTGCAAATGACCTGGGTCCAAGGCAAGCCCATTTCCACAATGAAGAGTCCTCCCTCTAAGCAACATTGGGTAGGCTGACAAAGAAACTGCCAGGCCATGCGCCATTCCTACTTGGCTATGGCTCTCAGCAGTTTTGCATAATTTTTGTGATAAACAATGTAAATTGCACCTGGATTCTTAATTAATTTTGAATTTTATGATATTATCATGTATTTTTCATGGATAAGTTTGTTCTGTACAATTGACAAAACTTTACTAGATCATTTAACCAATTATACAAGTTAATGATAAAATACATGAACACATAAAAGACCATTATTATTATTAAGCACATTTTTGCCAAAGGAACATGCAATTAAATACTACAGTATCATACATATGTACCATAAAACATTGATACATTCCTTGAAACAAAAGAAACAACTAGAAACAAATGAACAGTTCTAGAGTGAAACAATAAAATAAAAATTTCTGCCTAAAACTTGACACATGTTGGAATTTGCACCAATGGGATAGAGGTCTAGAGTTAATTCCTTAGTACCTTATAACAATATCAATT
>NW_026013563.1:0-2556 GCF_001458135.2 Marmota marmota marmota | reverse complement strand
TATATATATATATATATATATATATATATATATATATAAAAAATATACACTCTGCCTTCTCATTACAGGTGACCTTTGCCACCATAAAGATTCTGGTCTTTGTTCCCGAAGTAAGGTGATTATGTGTTATACTTTTGGAAAAACAACCCAGTGCTGTTAGGTATGGCCATTAGGGTATTCCCTTTGTGTTCTGCCTGGAACTTCATTTTCCCAGTGTGGCCTCTTCTTTCCTATTAGCTGACCTATTTTCATCTAAAAAAAATGTAAGACTTTCCTTATCCTTACTTTGGTTTAAATATTCAAAAGTTTAGAACTAGGTTTCCTGGGAAGGAGTACTGAGACCTGATCATCAGAAAAGTAGTTGATAATCAGAGTTATTATCACCAAGTGTCTGTACAAGAGATGTTAAAAGAAGTCTCCATTATCCAACTTGAACCTAGTTCCCCAGCCTTTGCCAGCCATCTCACCAGAGGCTTCTGTTCTTTGTCAGAGTACAGGTGACTTGGAGCAAAAGGGATTATAAGTACTGAGATGTACTTATAATGGTGCTCAGGAGCATAGGTCTCTAATCCTAAAACTATATAATACTCCTCTCTCCCTCCCCCCTCCCTTTCTCCCTCCATCTTCCCCTCTCCCCATGCACACTCATGCCTGTGCTCACAGACACACACTATCACCATGTCAGTAAGGTTCCTGTATAATAACAGGAATACAGCTAAAAGAACTATCTGTCCATAACTTTTTAAAGAAAAAGTCTTGGTTGTTTCTCCCTTGAGATGGCCTGTATTCTACCTTGAAAATGGGTATTCTAGGCTTTCCTAAATAAATTTTTGTGCCTTTAATTTTTTTTTTTAATTAAAAGAAGAGGAAAGTCTCTAGGGAAACTAGAAGACAACAGGGAGACAAAAACAAGAAACAAGGGCACCCAAGGAAATTTTAGCTTCTGATTATTACATTTACAACTATTTACTTACTACATCATGTCTGCTTTTCAACAGAAAATTAAAAGGTATACTAGAAGAAGATATGGCAGATTTGGGGAATCAGACTGGGAATTTAAAGTAACTGTGGTAGAGGTAGAATAGAAAAAAATGTACAGCATGAAAAACAGATGAGTGATGTGTAAGCAGAAAGAAAATAGGTTAGGACTATAGCTCAGGGGCATGCTTAGCATGTGTAAAGCCCTGGGTTCAATTCACAGTATCAAAAAGAAAAGACATCTAAATAAAATACTAAAAGTGAAACACAGTAACAGAAATGAAAATACCTTTGATGGGCCTGTCATTGGTTTGGACATGGTGGAGGAAATACCAAGTTTCTATTGGAAGATAGAGCAGTAGAAACTTCTATATCTAGATTAGTTAACCCAATCAGGGTTCATCCATGTTATAGATCAGTAATACTCCAAAGTAGGTACTACATTTTCTTTAATCATTTATCAGTTGATGGGCGTTTAGGTTGTTTCTACATCTTGACTCTTTTGAATAGTGCTGCAGTGAGCATTGGAATACTATTTTTTTTTAAGATCCTGATTTTCTCTTCTAGATAAATAACCAGACGTGGGATTGCAAAATCATATTGTAGTTCTATTTTTATTTTTTAATTAATTAATTAATTTTGGGTACCAGGGATGCATAATCACTGAGCTACATCTCCAGCCCTTTTAATTTTTTATTTTAAGACTGGGTCTTACTAAGTTGCTTAGGGACTCACTAAGTGCTGAGACTGGCTTTGAATTTAAGGTCCTCCTGCCTAGCCTCCCAACCTGCTGGGATTACAGGCATGCATCAACATGCCCAGCTGAGATCTAACAGTAGTTTATTCTAAGTGGAACAGGTTTACCCATGGTTTCAGAACTTAGATCTGGAAATCAGATCCTGGTTGTTCAAATGCAAATAGTGTAGAAGAGAGCAAAACATGGATAGATTTCCAGGAAAATAAGCTTAATCACAAATAGGTCTCAGAGAAAGACCATGAATAGTAGCTTCAGTCATTTATCCCAACTAAGCCTAAAGTCATCCCAGCTCAGGCTTCCGATATGAAAGCAGGAACTTCCAAATAATTCCTGACCCTGCATGTCAAGTCACACCAAAATTTTCAAGGGGTCACTTCAGACATTGTGGAACAAAAAAACCCACCTATACTGTGCCCTGACCTCATCCGAATTCCTGACCCACAGAAGCCATAAGCATTAAAAAAAGGAAAAAAAAAAAAAAAAAACGTTGAATTGCTTATAATGCTAAATTTGTGTTATTTTGTTACATAGCAGTAGCTAAGTAGAACAGCCATGATGATGATGGTTGGTTTGGCTGGTGAAGGAAATTAGCCCTTCCAGATTATGTGGGAGGTCTGCAGTATGAGTAAAGGCCTGAAGACAAGCCAATGTGGCCTTTGTTTAGGAAACTGTTGGCTGCTCCAGCCAAAGTGGTAGCTCACAAATCAACATATAGTACCAATGCAGGCCAAGGGATGCGTTCAGGATCTGCACAGTCTTTTCCTCATTTCTCCAGTCGCATCATATAAGCAGTCACATAGTCCAGATTCATACTGGTCAAG
>NW_026013562.1:0-2556 GCF_001458135.2 Marmota marmota marmota | reverse complement strand
ATCTGATATGCCCCAGCTGGCTGGAGAAGAGATCACAGATGACTCTTGTTTGCAAAGTAGCTGTGCCCATCCTGTGCTGAAAGGGTAAGAGAAGGTGCTTAAGGCCACAGAGCTAAAGAGCAGAAGGCCATATCCTTTGCAAACATGCTTTTTTAATTCTGGCTGGGCTCTTTCACATATAGGGCATGGACCTTGCTAGTTGCTTGCCAGTGCCTCTTCTGCATCCATAATACACAGATAGTGTTGAAAACGTGCTCATGTTTATGTAAATAAAGTATTATCATCAGCTGAATTTTGTAAACGGAGATACTCTGACTTAGGTTAGCAGAGTTGTTCAAGGTCAAACATTAAAGATGTGGGGTTCAAAGGTGACCAGAGCCCAAAGGTAATTGTCCCTTAGACTCAGTGATGTCACAACCATGGGCATCTCTGCAAGATCCCGTTTTTTCATTTCAGATAGAGTTTTCAAGGAGCAGTAGACAGGCCAGGTGTCACAGGGAGGCTGCCATAGGAGTGAACTTGATGGAAATGTATGGCTAATGAAGAAGAGCAGAGCCATTTTTTATGTTATTGGATGTTGGTGGAATTGGGCCAAGCCAGACTGCAAATATTCCAGAACTGAAGGGAAAACCCTGCAATCCAAGAGTGTTAAATATGTCAGTGGAGGCTGAGCCACATGGACAGAATGCAGAGGATCAAGTGGATGGAGTGGATGTGGCTCTACATAAGAGAGCAGGTAAGAGGCAAGATGTTGGGTGGAGCCCATTTAAATAAAGTGGAGAGGACCTAGTGGGGCTTGAATGTTGGGCAGAGCTGGTGAGGCAGAGTCAGGCTGAGTGAGTGGAGCCCACCCAACAGTGGGTGGGGAGGAGACAGGGGAAGCATGTGGGAGGCAGCACCCCCATCCAGCACTCCTTAGGTGAGCACGGCCTAGGAACCAGGAGGTGCAGTGGTGCAGGAGCAGAGGGCATGGTGAGTGTGTCCACAGGAGGCAATTGGAGTCAGGTGAGGCGTCTGGAAATTCTGTCAGGAGACACTGTGGAGCCAGTGGGGAAGCAGGATCTTTGGGCTCTGAGATAGAAATGTGACCTCAGGGTCTGTCCCATTGGGGGTCTCAGTTTTCCCTCTTACACACTGAGGCAATGGAGGGAGGCTGAAGATGCCACAGCACAGCCTTTCTTGGTCCCTCCCTCTCATGGGATGCTGTGCACTTTTTTATATTTCAGGTTGATTGGGTTCCATGGGGTTTCTGGAAGAGGTCCTGGGGATATCACCTGAGACACTTCGTTTTTGGGGAACAATAATTTTACTGGCATGTTCACAGGGACTTCTCTTAGTGCCTGCTGTGTACATACTGAGACCTGGAGGTCCAGAGAGGGTAAGCCTATGATTCAGCCATAACTTGCTGGAGCCTAGTTTTGATAGCACAGCCCACTTCACTCACTCACTCAGGCGCAGGAAGTGTTTTCTAGCACCTAGGCAGTGAAAAAAACATAGATGGGGGAGAAGGCCTTAACCCTTTCCCGGGGCGACTTTGGAAAACTCCCTAAATCTGTAAAGTAGAACACGATGTGATGCCTTCCTCTCAGGCTGGTCCAGCTTCATGATTCTCTGAAAGGCAGTGTGGCGTGGATGGGGCAGGGCATCTATTTTGACAGTATTATCATTTAGGTTTTTTTTCTTTGAAACATTTATTTCTTAGTTGTGGGTGGACACAATACATTTATTTTATTTTTATGTGATGGTTAGGCTTGAACCCAATGCCTATGTGTAATAGGGGAACACTCTACATCTATGAAAAACCACAGCCTTCATTTAGTTTTATATATGGAAACATAACCCCTCACATTTTAAAATAAAACTATAGTACCAGGCTCTGTTCTAGGCAAAGAGGACACAGACATGTACAAAACAGCAGGGAATCTCTGCTCTCATTCTTGCTTCAGACCATTTACCCTGGTCTGAAGCAAAAATTCAGGCACTAAAGGGACATGAAGTACTGACACCCTTTAGGCATCTGATCTAATGTTACCATCCATGGCAATGTTTTACCTTCTCAATTATTCTAAAACACACCCCTCACCATGTCACTTAGCTGCCCCAATCCTTTTCTACCTGTGAGATAAAGGCCTCCTTAAGGATCCATCCCTTGCTGGCTTCTCGAGTTGCATCTCCCCACCCCTCTCTGAGGTTTCAAGATTTCCTGTCTCATCCCTACTTGTACTTACTGTTCTTCTTAATGTGTGTACTTTCCCATTGTTAGAAGTGCTAACTCCTAATGAGACACTAGACGGCGTCTGAACTCTACTTTTGACTTTTTTTTTCTAGTGTCCACCAAAGTATCTGCCTACTTATTGGCTGGCTTGGTTAAGAAACATTTTAGAAAGCCCTTCAGTATTTGTTTTATAAGAAGCTTTTTAATTTTTTTTCATACAAATATTCATTAATTGTATGTATGAAATTAATCATCCAGCTATGAAAGGGAGTACACTAACTATCCAGTGTATGTATGTGTGTGTATATAAGTGTGTGTGTGTGTGTGTGTGTGTGTGTGTG
>NW_026013561.1:0-2556 GCF_001458135.2 Marmota marmota marmota | reverse complement strand
CCCCCAGCTCAGGGACGCTGGGTCCTCAGTCTGCTGTCAGGTCTGAGGAGGTCTTCCCAGCTCGGGGATCCAGGGTCCTCTGTGTGCCTCTGGTCTGAGGAGGTTGTCACAGCTTGGGGACCCTGGGTCCTCTGTGTGCCTTGGGTCTGAGGAGGTACTCCCAGCTCAGGGACCCTGGGTCCGCCGTACACCTTGGATCTGAGGAGATATTCCCAGCTTGGATTCTCTGGGTCCTCTGTGTGCCTGGGATCTGAGGAGATAATCCCAGCTCAGGGAACTTGAGTATGCCATGTACCTCGGGGCTGAGGCGGTACTCCCAGCTTGGGGACCCTGGGTCCTCCATATGGCTCGTGTCTGAAGCAATACTCCACCAGCTTGGCACCCTAGGTTCTCTGAGCGCCTCTGGTCTAAGGAGATAACTCCTAACTTGGGTACCCTGGTGGGTCGTATGTATGGGACGGAGAGTTGCCTTCTTCTCAGCCGACTCAAGCATACTCCCACCTTGGGGACAATATGGTTCGTATGTATGGGGACTTGGAGCTTCGTCCTAGAGCAGACTCAGGAATACTCCCAGCTTGGGGACACTTTGTGTTGTGTCTACAGGGACTTTAGGGTCCCTTCTCTTTAGCCTCAGGGAGACTCACAGCTTGGGGACACTGTGGATCAAGGCTATAACTCCGTTCTAAGACCAGCTGTGGGTCAAGGCTATAGGGACACCTAGAGCTCCATTCTTTTCAGACCATCCTCAGGCAGATGCCTGTCTTGGAGACACTGTGGGTCATGTGTGTAGGGTCATCCAGAGCTCCCTTCTCCTCAGAGCAACCTCAGAGGGATGCCTCGCTTGGGGACACTGAGTCATTTCTACAGGGACACTTTTCTCAGACTAGCCTTAGAGAGATCCTGGCTTGAGGATAGTGTGGGTCATGTCTATAGGCATGCCCAGAGCAGCCTCAGAGAGATCTTCCAGAAACTTCTGGATAAATAGGCGGCAGGTGAGGAAAAGGTGGGAAGTGTGAAGAGAAAGCAGATTCACTCCCTGTGCCCATTTGAGAGCTGAGGAGGGAGCCTTGCTCTCCTTCATTATTTCAGCAAGGTTTACGTTGGGGAAACATCCCTTCAAGAGGCTCTGATTACTTGTCATCAAAACACAGCTACTTGGATGATTTCTGGCACAGAGGGAGGAGGAATTGTTCAAACTGCTTATTTTTACTGTGTTAAAGCAGGAAAAATATTAAAAAATGGAAAAGTAGACGTATGAAACCCACAAGGTTATTTAAGTTTAAATATGTTATTTCTAATAAGCCAGAATTTGTGAAAAAATAGTTCATGGATTTTATGGAACTAAATTAATCAAAATTTTGATTGAGAATACATTTTGTCTTTGGTTGAGCAAGTCAGTTTATTTGGCAGTGTATTTGTAATGGTATGCTAAATACTGTGTTGACATTCTACATCTGCTGAAATATCTTGACTATATAATGCTTTGGTATTATACCACAAAGTTAATTGAGGAAATTAATTTTAATTAATTGAAGTATTTAAGTAATGATTTCATTCTTTCCTCCTTGATCATGAACATTTTAAGTAAATCCAGAATTTGTTAAAAGTCAGTTAACACTCAACCGTGGACCCATATGTTCCTGGTTTTTGTCCCAATGGGAGATCTGTAAGCATCATTTTAAACTTTTTAAGCTGATTGATCATTCATAGTTTTCTTATTTTAATCTTTTATTAATGTTTTTTTTTTTAACTAGGAAATTACCCATTCCCTCTAGGTTTCCAATTTTATGTAGTAGGTTTCTGCAGTTTGATTTTTAATTTCTTCTCTAACTTTGAACTTCTGCTAATTTTATCAACAATATTTTTAAATATACTTTTTAGTTTACCTTGTTTTGATTGAATTATCTTGTTTGACAGTTCTCATTATCTCAAAAAGTTTTAATTATCTTTTTCTTATTAAGGTCTTTGGGACAGTGTGTGTAACTTGGTGGCAGAGAACTTGCTTAACATGTGAGAGTCCCTGGGTTCCATTCCAGCACCACACACAGACAATATGTCTTTGACAGGACCCAAGTGTCAGGGGAATTGTTCAAAATATTGTGTATTTACACACACACACACACACACACACGAGATCTTTTCCAAATTGAGTTGAAATTATTCTAAGCAAAATTTGCTAATCAATTTTATAGAAAGAAAGAGGATGGTGATATTTTAAAATTCCAGCTATTGATATTACATGATATTCCAGCTTAAAACCACTGAAATAATTACAGCGTGTAAGAGAAAAATCAATAGATTCTTTTAAAAAAACAGATACATTTACCAAAAATAGACTTTTTTAAACAGACATTTTCTACTTTTTCAAATTTAGAAAGCATATTCGAATATCTTATTAAAGTCTTACATTCATCAAGTAGTTAGTTTCTCTTACTCCTTGCAAGCAAGGGAATTGACCTTCTAATAAGCATGCTTTATATATTGTCAGAAGTTCTTTTTGGAGAACTCTATTAAGTGTTTCTCATATATTCAAAATATCATTTAAAAGCATACCAG
>NW_026013560.1:0-2556 GCF_001458135.2 Marmota marmota marmota | reverse complement strand
TTTTTTTTTTTTTTTTTTTGTGGTATCAGGGATTGAACCCAGGGCTGTTAAGCCAGAGCTCTAGCATCAAGCTACATCCCAGTCCTTATTCTTTTTTATTGTTGGATGGTTTATTTGCGAGATCAGATCACTTGAAACTATTTTGTGCCCATTGGGAAGAAGAAACTTTTGTGATCCCAGCCGGTGAGATTCTGCAGCTGTGTCTGCTCTGACTGGTGTTGGAGCTATAAGACCACAGCTGCAGACACTGTGCCTCTGCAGTCTGTCACTGAGACAAGCCTTAAATCTCATGCAGTATTTTCCGCCTTCCTGAGAGCATTAACAAATTAGATTATAAAGACTTAAAGGAGCTTTGTTCTGATTGGTTTATGGAGACTAATAAGAGCTTATATAAATCCAATTTTGCCCAAACTCCTAGAAAACAAAGAAGCTAAACTTCTAATACTCTAAATGGGTTAAATAATATGAAACAAAAACCTTTCTCATATAATTTGTTAGCTCAGAAGTGATTTTATGCAAGAATCCAAGTTGATATAGTTATGCAAGTTTTAATCCTTGAACAAGTCAGATTGATTGGATAATTTGCCCTAAAAATAAATGTCTTTGGGTTCAATCCCCAGGACCACCAAATATATATATATATATCTTTTCCTGATTTTATCACATGTACTTTTCTGTCTTTGGTTGTTGTTCTGGGTCTAGAACCCAGGGGCACTTTACCACTGAGCTACATCCCAGCCCTTTTTATTTTATATTTTGAGACAGGATCTCACTTAATTGCTTAGGTCCTCACTAAATTGCTCAGGCTGGCCTCAAACCTGCAATCCTTCTGCCTTAGCCTCTCAAGTCCCTGGAATGACCAATGTGTGCCACTGCACCTGAAACTCATCTAGTTTCAATCACCCTTGTAACTTTTACTAAAATAACTAAGTTCTATTTCAAAGAAAGAACTGGGAAGTAGGACATTGAGAACAATTTATCATAAACAAGCATTTTAACAGACCAACAGAGTTGATGGGAACATATAATTTTACCCCCATAGCCATATACATCCTTTTTGGTATCTTCTTAAAATGCAATTTTTTTTTTTAGATTTTTCTCATTCATAATTTATTGGGAGCTATGATTTGTCTCTTAAGCATATGCAAATCTTAAGCAATCATTTCAAGAAGAAAAGGTTGTATCACTTGTGAGTTAAATACTTTTGGATATTGTTTTCAATTTTTTTTAATCCAAAATGTGTTTATTGGGATGGTTTATCATTCATCTTGATTCAGGTTGTTTTTCGTGCTGCTTACTCCTGAAGGAACATTCTTCTGTAAGCCTTGCTTTTCTACCTTCCTGCATTTGGCAGAGGACAGCCAACACACACATCTACTATTTGGGCATGACTTAAGACTGTGGTAATTTTATGGCATTCTGGGCTTTTCACATCCATGATATAGGAAATGAGGCTCTTTACCAGATGCTTCTTCTTGTGCTTCCTCTTCTTCTCTTTTGGAGAGATGAAGGAAATCCTTTACCTGAGCCATGTTCTTGTGGGGAGTGTCACTGCCAGAAAGCTGGGGGGGATGGGAGAGGCTCCAGGGAGCAAGGCCACAGACTTCCATTGTTCTTCCTTGAATTCCAAAAGATTTTCATGAATAAGTTCTTTGCTTCCTCCTCCTCTTCTCCTTCCTCCTCCTCCTCTTCTTCCTTCTCTTCTTCCTCCTCCTTCCCCTGCTCCTCTCCCTCTCCCATCCCCCCTCCTCCTCTTCTTCATCAGTTGGGGCGTGGACAGTTAAGGGCATTCACATCAGAGCAGTCCAGAGGTGCATAGCGGCATATGGCAGGTGACTAGACAAGACATGCATAGGGCAGGGATCGTGCTCTGTAAAACACTAGCATGTGTGAGGTCCTGGGTTCGGTCCTTAGCACCACATACAAAAATTAGCAAATAAAGGCATGCTGTCCATCTACAACAGATGGCCAAGGATGTCCCAACTTGACTGAATTCAGTTTCCTTTTTCTCAAAGTGGACCCAGAGGAGCAACCTGTCTCCTAACTCTCCTACAGTTAGCTCTCAACAAGTTCGCCAGCCACCTCAGCAGGGAAGTGGGGTTCCTTGGACAGCCAGGCCTGCCCAAGAAAGCTGAAACAGGGGCTGCTCTTGGGTCCTACCTGGGGTACCGGATTTGTTACCAAACGCTCTGTCCTTGTCCAGTTTCAGAGGTCTTAATCCAGAGAAGGCTGGTTCCATTCTTCAGGTCTTGAGGTGAGGCTGAACATCATGGTGGGAGAGTGTGGTGGAGAGAAGCAGGTCACAACATGGTGGTCAAGCCTGCCGAGTGCAGTGGTACACACCTGTTATCCCAGCAGCTAGGGAGGCTGAGACAGGCAGATTGAGAATTCAAAGCCAGCCTCAGCAACTTAGTGAGGCACTTAGCAACTAGCAAGACCCTGTATCTAAATAAAGTATAAAAAGGGTTGGGGATGTGACTCAGTAGTTAAGAACCTCTGGGTTCAATCCTCAGTACGAAGAAGAAAGAAGAAAGGAGGAGGAGGAGGAGGAGGAGG
>NW_026013559.1:0-2557 GCF_001458135.2 Marmota marmota marmota | reverse complement strand
GGGGGATAGTAGAGTTTAGGAAAGGCAGCAGAATACAACATACACTAGTATGGCAGTAGGTATAAAAGTGGATGTGTAACCGATGTGAACCTGCATTATGTATATAGGGTAAAATGGGAGTTCATAATCCACTTGAATCAAGTGTATGAGATATGATATGTCAAGAACTTTGTAATGCTTTGAACAACTAATAAAAAAAAGAAATATCAGATAGAAAATATGGGCAACTTTTCAGCCTTCTCCTATTTCTTTCTCTTTCCTGATGGAGTGTTCAGAATCACTGAACAGATACGAAACCTTTTTAGGTTTATAGCTTAGTGATTATACATGACAGAAAAATATTCAAAGTGATATTTTATGATGAGAATTTAGAATAAACTCTTTGTATTACAAAACCTCTTCTTTGCTTTCTGAAAATCTGCTGGCCTTTTAATGAGTCATGGCTCTCTAGAAAAAAATCCTGAGAGATAGTGTGTCCCCTGGTGCAGAGAAGGATTCTTGTACGAATAAATAGGTACCTTTCCACATTTGAAATGATGAGGGAGTAGTGTTATGATATTCCTCTGTGGAGTTCTCTTGTTTTGTAGTTCTTCCTATTTTCTTTTCTTACTGCATTTGATTCTTAAGTTCAGAGTCATGGTCAGTACAAGTGTCAATAGCCTAATGCACTTGCTTAGTCAAATTTCCTTTCATTTCCTAAGATAAAGGTGTAGACTTATTTTCTTGGGCACACCCTTAGAACATACATTGGAATTTAAAGTAGAAAGAAAGTTGGTAAAGAAAATTAATCAGTGAGTCACATATCCTATTAATCAATAGAGAAAGATGATTATATTTAATATTCTACTCACTTATTACTATTACTTTAAGGAGTAAAGGGAAGTAGTAGTGCTTTTGTTTCTTCTGACTCTTCACTGTTGGTAATAACCCTAGATTATTTTCTCTAATTTTGGCATCCAAAAGTTTACATTTTTCTCTGCTTAGAGTATAGTATTGGTTTTCCTAATGTGTATCTTCATTTCTTTTCTTATCTTTTAGGTAAAAGTTTCTGTCTGATTAATCCAAGGGGTAACTATGTGGATCTGCCATCTATAGGAGGATCCTAATAGCAGTAATAAATGTGTAATGTACTTTGTCCATATTTTTCCTGGGTTTTTATTTTTGTTGCTCTGGTAGGAGTTCATTCTATATGAATCACATTAATGGGTCCTTGTTATTTTATATGCTGCAAATATAATGCAAATAAATAACCTCCACTGCAGGCTCCTTAAGTGTAAGTTATTTTTCTGAATTCCTAACATGGTCATTTAATTCTCAGAAAAGGCTGAATGAAAAAAGTACTAAAACCATTACCATTTACCAGAAGCAAATCAAGGCTCAAAGGATTCAAGTAAACTTCCATTTTTTGGTGATAAATTACAAACTAAAACTGAGGCTATTTAATTCTAGAAATCACTGAAATATAGTCTTAATTCTTTAGAAACATCACCCATATCAATTTGTTCTTTTTTTTGTCTTGCACTGAATTCCACACATTTATCAGATGTAGAGTTTAATATTTGTCATTTACGACTCTAGGTATTTAGAGGTCACATTATACATGCTATAAGAAAAGAATTGGCATTACGTTGTCTCTGTGAAGACAGACAGACTAGCTTTTCCTTCTTCAAAGATGAGTGATATCATCTTTATAATATTCAAGGATCCCAAATTCATGCTGTTTTCGTCCACTTGTTATTTTTTTTTTATTGAACAAGCTGAATTTTAATTAATATGACTTTATTTGTGCCTTAATATCTTAAAGGTCAAATCTTTACTCTTCTTTTGTAAAAATGCCTTGAAGAGTTAAAACAGCTCTTCTCCCAAGCGATTTCGATATTATAGAAAACTTTGTTTATAGAAGAAATATCTGAGCCCAGAACAGAGCAGAAGGTGAAAATTGAGGGTAATGGATAAAGCCAAGGTTTCGGAATATGATAGTATAGTGAACAGGATCTAATAGACAAAAACCTACCTACAAAGGGAGGAAGTTTCAGTGTTTCTATTTTGGAACCTAAACTCTCAGTTAAAAAAAAATGTATTTTTTGATTCAGTGCAAATGAATCAGTTCAGTTGAGTGTATTTATACTCCTAGGAACCCCCAAGGTAAGGGGGTTCTTTGAATTTACTTAATATTAATGTTACACCAAGATAAGGTGTAACACAAACACTGATGCCAGGCTATTTATATATCCTTGGGATAACTTGCCTAAATTAAATATTTCTGAATATTTAAATTATTTATTTCTAGGATATCATGAAGAATATTTAACCTCTAGTATAAATATTTATTTAATATATATCATTTGCATCTCAAACTCAAAAATAAATATGGAACAGTGTTATAAAACTGCTTTCTGGTTTAAGTAATTTTAGGCATTAGTCATTCATGAAGGTTCTCTGATAATTTCCAAATAATTTTTTGACTTTATAAAATTTCCCATGTGCTCATTTGCTTCTTATGACTACTTATAAATAAATTCTACTCTATTTGATCCATAACTTGACATAGGAAAGA
>NW_026013558.1:0-2557 GCF_001458135.2 Marmota marmota marmota | reverse complement strand
TAACAAAATACTACACTGATATTCTCAACAATTTGTACATATATATATATATATATATATATATATATATATATATATATATCCGTAAGCAGTATTAGAAAAGGATCCCATGGATTCATATGTTCTTCAACAACTTGGATTGTCTATGGATATGTTAACAGGAAGTATCCCACAGAAGCTACTGTAGGCTATTCTCAAATGGTCAGATAGTGGGACCCAGAGAGCTAGCACAGAATAAATAGCCCAAACCAAACAAGCCCTCCAATCCTTCCCACTTTCTTCTCCTCCTTTTGAAGATTTCTTTAATGTTATGGGCTCCCCTTTAATAACTTTTAAAGTAAATTCTTAAGTGTCCTATGCCCTACATGGACACCTACTCTGATTTCTGTGTAATTTTATGGAATCTATAATGACTTAAGGGATCAAAATAGGAAAAGGGGAGACTGAGGAAACCCATATCTGTTGTTCTAGGGATCTTGGGATTGTGTACAAGAGAAAAAGGGAGTATGCATACAATTCCAAATTTGTTTAAAGTGTCACATTCAATTATCATTTCTGAGCATAACTAAGTTACTGAGCTTCATAGAGCCTTATATCAACTGTAAAATGGGTTCAATAATACTGAACAAATACTGTTTATTGAGTATATGCCAGACACTATTACATCACAAGGCTCTTGTAATAATTAGATAGAATGCTTGTTAAGTGCCTGGTGCATAGTAGGCACTCTTTTGAGTGTCATCCATTAATATTATTGCCAACAAGTATTTACTTCTGAGGAGATCTGAATTCATTTGGACCATTCATGGTAGATCAGACTCTCTTGTTGACCATGAGCTACCTAATGTTAACTCTTAGCCTATCTGACAAATGTATTCCAGGAACCACAAATATTCCTGGAGACAAGAGTAAATGCAACTAATTCTTCCAATTTCTTGATGCAGCAAACACTATTCTCATGTACTAATAATCCTGAATAAGGATCAGAGCCATTCCTAAAGTATTCGATTTTTTAGGTTGAAAATCAAAGCATCCACATGAGCAAAATCTCTTAAAGGGCTGGGCCAATCATTGCTGGCCAATATGCACACAAATACCTTGCATCTCTTCATGGAATCACAAACAAGGGAAGGAATTTCTTGTGAATTAATCTTGGCCCCTAAATTTCTTGAGCTCAATATCCAAATGAACTGCGCAGCCCCTCTGGAGAGAGAAGGATAGTGATGGAAAGGACAGCTTTGCTATGTTTGGGCCACAAGTCCAATAGCTCAAAGTTTCCAATTATGGCAGTGATTACACTGGGGACATTAACTCCATGGGTTCTGTGATAATGCAACATTGACCTCCCTAACAGAGAACCACATTTCACTGCATTATTATCAGCTTTACTCTATTGGAAAGCATTACTTAATTGCTGACTTCATCATAACCCCAGGCATTCATTTTGCTAAATTGTCAACTATTTCCCTTCCCTAGTAGAAGGGTCCCTAATAAGCCTTCACATGATTAAAAGAAGCCTGGCAGCCTGAAATTCCAAAGGAGCTACTGAGCTTGAAGTCTCAGCACCTCTCTTTATTCTTTCCCCACTCTCTCTGCTGCATGCCTGCTGAACTGAGATTCCAAAGCTTTGAAATTGATTTACCAACCATTTGTAGGCTTCCTGGGTAGTGATAAAAGGAAGCTCTGTTTTGTTTTCAGCTGTCACCATGCTTCCTTCTTAATGCTCAGCTATAGATTTTTCTACCAGATATTCATCTGCTGCCCTCCCCAGAGCATGCCACTCTTCTCTTTGCCAGCCAACTAGTATCATCTAGCCTGTAAGGACAGGCTATTAGACTGAGTAGCCCAATAGAGGAGACTGAGGGACAAAATGGCTTCTTGTAGTGCTGCCTTAGGAAGAAAATGGCCCCTGATGTGCATAAACAGCCACCTTGAATGGAGTGTGGATAATTGTCCAATTTAATGGGATTTTCATTAGGGGGAAGGGTAGCATAATGTAGCTTAAGTGAGCCCCAGCCCTGCCCATTCTCTGGTTCTGTGGAGATGTTAATCATGCTGCTCCTGGCAAGTCTGTCAGAGCTGAAGCTGATGATGTAACCGATTTTCCAGCAAGCCCTTTGTCTGAATGACTGCAGCACAGCTGCAGAATAGAGCGCCAGGGACTAGAATGTGTTAATGGAAAAAACGCTTTCCCCAGTTCTTTTTTCCAGACAGATCTTGTCACTGGGAGCTTTGTGTGTTGGTCAGCAAAACTGTTTTGGTGTGTGTGTGTGTGTGTGTGTGTGTGTGTGTGCTGGTGGCCAGGCTTATTGCAGGCATTTTTCAAAGTTATGATGGAAAGGGCATTGTTAGGAACACAATAGATACAAATGCTCATACCAAGGTGCTGACCAGACAATATTGGGCTGATGAGGTTTCTAGGCTTTTTCTGTGTTTAGATGAGAGACTCCATACCATTATTTTGATGAAACTGAATAGATTATATAATGGGTACATATATAAATGGATATATATATATATATATATATATATATATATATATATATATATATATATA
>NW_026013557.1:0-2557 GCF_001458135.2 Marmota marmota marmota | reverse complement strand
TTTTTTTTTTTTTTTTTTTTTTTTTTTAATATTTTAATTTTGGTTCTGCACAAAAATACCAGTTTTGGTGTCATTCATGGTACTAAAAGCTAAACCTTAAAAGGGAAAGAAGGGCATGATAATCAGTATCTGCCAATAGTTGCACAGAAGGTTAACAGTTCAAAACTGACACTTAAAATATATCAAATTTCAGCTCTGTCCCTCTTACTAGTTACTAGTTCATATTCTCTACTGTGCCCAAACAGAGATTGAAGGCTTCTAAATAGTTCTTATTTTACAGAAATAAAAACAAATACTTGGAAGCTCTGGGCTGCCTCTTATTGGTTTAAAAACAAGTGGACAAACATAAGCTAAGTTGTTGGGGAAAGCACTATCAGACCTGGTTAGAATTCATAAGGTGTTTAGATCATGATAGGATGCTTATACATTGTAACCCTCCACAGTGAGGAATGTCCATGTTAAAAAGCACATTAGAACTCATTCACTAAAACTTTAACTGTTGAGCTTGCAAATGAATAATGGCTAAGATTAGCAAATCTAGTGACTTTGCCTTCATCATTGGAAATGATCAGAGAATGTTCATAGTAGTGCATGGAACAGGTAATATGTACTAGAATGTGTGTTATATGCTGAAATATCAGTTGAATGATACTATAAAGTGGATTTTTTTTTTCTAAGAACCTGCCAAAATTTTGAAGGGAATTGCTTTATAGCTGTAGTGGAGTTAATGTGTTTGGAACAAAAAATATATAAACTGAAGTACCAAGAATAGTAGGAATTTGGAAAAGGGAGGGATGAAAAGGCAGTTGGTAAAGCAAAAGTTATATTGATTTTTTTCAAAGTTTGGGTTGATTGAGAAAAACAAAGGGAAAGAAGGAAAGAAGTTTGAGAAGAAATAATGAAGAATTCATAGGCAGAAAAAATTTAGATATGAATACAATTGTACAGGGATGGTCATGAAGGCTTTCCTAACTCCTTCAGGCAGAGTAGAAGCCCTTATGTGTTCCTGTAGTACTCATGCTACCTCATTTATTCTGATTTTCATGATTTTTGTGTATCTAACTTGATAAAACACTTTTCCTACACTCAAGAATTCTAAGTTTCTCTTCAAGTCCAGTTCCTCATATGCTGACGGAGAGAAAATAATTGATATTTTAAGAACAGTGATAAACAAGATTTAGAGAAGTAGGTAGCATGGTGCCAAATTAAGGAGATTGGAAATTTGGGGTATAAAAACTTGAACTCTAGTATAGAATCAGTGTGGTAGTGAGTAGGCATGAGTTGTACCACTTTTACAATTTAAGTCCAAGGAACCATTGTAGATTCTAGAGCTGGTAAATAGACTTCAAGAAAGGGAAATGCCTGATGCCATTGCATAGAAAATACAAGCCTACCATCTTTTGCCCAGGTCTTGAGTTCCCTTAGACCCGTCCATCCCCAGCATGGATCCATCCTGGGCAAATTATTTGTCTCAAGTAATCAATCCCACTTTTCATAATTTAA
This sequence comes from Marmota marmota marmota, assembly GCF_001458135.2. Classification (NCBI taxonomy): domain Eukaryota; kingdom Metazoa; phylum Chordata; class Mammalia; order Rodentia; family Sciuridae; genus Marmota; species Marmota marmota. Next base: position 1,054 of record NW_026013557.1, on the reverse strand, counting down.
TATAATCCCAGTTTAGTCCCTGGGAGATTGGCTTTGTAAAATAGATTACCAAACCAGATGGAAAAAAGTTACACCAGAAATAAAGGTCATTTTTTGTCTTTTGTATTGAGTCTCCCTTGGCTCTATTGTTCCTTTCCACTGAATAGCTGATGTGTTCTAATACAGATTTTTAGACTTAATTTTAAGAACTAATGTTTAGTGTCCACCATGTCATATACATATATAGTGGAACAATTCTGAGGTTGAAATTCACCTATTTTTGTAATTGAATCAAAATGGTTAACTTCGCAAACGACACACAGCTTCTAAGGGTCTGAGCTATCACAAACTGCCACAGAACAATATTTTACTTTTGATCCCTTTTCTTTAATCTTTTTCTCTTAAAAATAGTAGGTAGGATAGTCCAAAGCATTATTCTGGTTTATTTTTTCTTTTTTTTTTTTCCATTTTTTTCTTTTAGGCCACATAGACCATACTTTGTCTTTGCTGAATAAACCATATAGTACTTAATAAAGTATTGTTTACGAAATCGGGACACCTATAACTGCACAGCATGGCATCAAGTTAGGGAACCTCTGGTTCAATAAATTGAATACTGTAATATTTCTCTATTTATGGCCACTGCTCTCTGCAAAATATTGTTCTAATAATTTGTATCCATCCTACCTAGAAACAGAATATATGAACCCTGATTACAGTTAGCATCTCAAAAAGAGGCAATGACCTTCTTAGTTTTTTTTTCCTTGGGCAATAGTTTCCAAACTTTTTCGGCTAGTAATCATTCTAAAGCAGTCATCTTCAAACCTGTTTGTCAGTTACCCAGAGTAATTATATATTTTATATTAAATTCAGTACACACTTACAAATATGTGAAATAGTAGTTTTATAAAAACTTAGTACAAATGATATAATTTCATTGTATTTTTGTTTACTTAAAAATCTGGAAATTACCGAATTTGAATAATGCTATGGTAGAGGATGAATTTGTTATCCGTAGAGATCTTCAAAGTTGATTTAAGCCTCATTCTCTTTTTTTTTTTTTTTTTTTTTTTTT
>NW_026013556.1:0-2557 GCF_001458135.2 Marmota marmota marmota | reverse complement strand
TTAACAGTAAAGGTTAGGCTTTGATCTAGGGTTAGGTCTAAAGTGAGGCTTAAGGTTAGGGTTAGGGCTAGGTTTAGGTTTAGGGTTATAATTAGGGCTAAGTTCAGGCCTAGGACTATGGCTCGGTTTTGTGTTAGTTTAGGCCTAGGGTTAGGGCCATGGGTAATGTAAGATCTAGGGTTATGATTAGGGCTAGCTTTAGTGTTAGGGTTTGGCTAGGTCTAGTGTTAGGATTAGGTTTTGGGTTAGGGTGAACTTTGGAGCTAGGATTATGTTAGGGTCAGGGCCAGTGTTCAGGTTAGAGTTAGAGTTGGGGTTAATGCCATTATTAGGACTAGGTTTAGGTCTAGGGGTAGGGGTTAATATTTGGGATAGGTTAAGGGTTATTGTTAGGGCTAGGGCTAGGTTGTTGTTCAGGTCTAGGGCTAGAGATATGGCTAGATTTAGGATTAGGTTTAAGTCTAGGGCTAGTGTTAGGTTTAGGTTTAAGTATAGGATTACCAGTAGGGCTAATGTTAGGGTTCGGTTTTGGGTTAGGGTCAGGTTTAGAACTACAGATAGTGTTAGTGTCAGAATAAGTGTCAGGGTTAGGATTTGGGTTTGGTTTAGGGTTAGAGCTATAAGGAAGGTTAGAGTTAAGACTAATAATAGATTTAGGGTTTGTGTTAGGCTATGGATTAGGGTTAGGACTAAGGTTAGAATTAGGTTTAGGGTTTAGCTTAAGGTAATGGAAAGGGTAAAATCTAGGGTTACAGCTAGGGTTAGGTCTGGGTTAGGGCTAGTTTTAGGGTTAGGGTTAAAACTAGGGTTAGTGCTCAGATTAGGGCCAGGTTTTGGGTTAGGTTGGGCTAGTGTTAGGCCTACAACTAATGCATGAATCAGGGTTATGATTAGGGCTAGTTTTGGGTAAGTGTCATGTCTAGGTCAAGTGTTATGGTTAGCGTTAGCATTAGTGTGATGTTTAGAGCTAGCGTTTGTGTTAGGGTCAGGGTCAGTGTTCAGGTTATAGTTAGGGTTAGGGTTATACCCAGAATTATCACTAGAGTTAGGTATAGGGGTAGGGTTTGTGTTTTTGTTAGGTTGAGTTTTATCATAAGGGCTCAAACTAGGTTTTTGTTTAGGTCTAGGGATAGAGATATGGCTAGATTTAGGATTAGGTTTAGGTCTAGGGCTAGTTTTAGGGTTAGGTTTAGATATAGATATATTGCTAGTGCTAGAGTTAGGGTTCAGTTCATGGTTAGGGTCAGGTTTAGACCTATGGTTACTGTTAGGGTCAGAATAAGTGTCAGGGTTAGAGTTGGAGTTTGAGTTATGGTTAAAGCTAGAATGAGGGCTAGGTTTAGGATTAATTATAGGGTGAGGCTTTGGGTTAGGCTAAGGATTCTGGTTAGGCCTAGGGTTAGCATTAGGATTAGGGGTAGCTTAGGGTAAAGGGTCAGATTAGAGCTAGGGTTAGGGCTATGTTTAGGATTAGGATTAGGGTAGATTTAGGTTGAGGTTTAGGGTTAAAGATAGCGTTAGGTCTTGCATTAAGTTTAGGTTTTGGTTAGAGTTAGGGTTTGTTTTAGAGTTATGGCCAATGTATGGACTAAGGTTTCAATTTGGGCTAGTTATATGATTAGGGTTAGGACTAGGTCTAGTGGTAGGGTTAGATATAACATTATGGTGATGTTTAGAGCTAGGGTTATTGTTAGGGTCAAATTCAAGGTCAGAGTAGTTGTACGGTTAGGATTTGGACTCAAATTAATGTAGGGTTAGGGCTAGGTGTAGGTTTAGGTTTTGGTTTAGGTTAAGTTTTTAAGTTAGGGCTATGGCTTGGTTTTGTTTTAGGGCTATGGCTATGGTTAGGGTTAGTTTTAGGCTTAGCATTAGGTTTAGAGCTAGTGTTAGGTTTAGGTTTAGGCTTAGGGTTAAAGTGAGATTTAGATTTAGGATTAAATCTAGGGTTAGTTCTAGGATAGGTCTAATATATGGTCTTGGTTTATGGCTAGGATTAGGTTACGGTAAGGGATAGGGTTAGAACTAGGAATAGGGCTAGGGTGAGAGGGAGAGTTAGTTTTATGGCTAAGGTTGGAGTTTGTTTAGGTATATGTCTTAATTAGAGATTGTAATAGGGCTAGGTTTATGGTTATGTTTAGGCCTAGGGTTAGTTTTAGGCTTAGGGTTAGGTTTAGTGTAAGTGATAGCGTTAGAGCTAGGGATAGGGCTAGGGTGAAAGTTAGAATTAGGTGTTAGACCACGACGCAAGAAAAGACCACTGACTCCAATTAAAATCAAATTAAGCAAGCTTATTATTTCAACTGACTGGGCTGCCTTGCCCATCAAAATCGTGGGAGCCAAGGACAGTGGTGAGGCTTCTTTGCAGCCCAGTTTTATAGCCCAAAAAGTTACACAAAGGGGGGTTACAGATAACAACACTCTGAGGAGCATAACACAAATTTACATTTTTGCTCGCCCCGGCATCAGAATTTATGGAGATCTTAGAGACTCAGAGAGGGTCGTTATCTGGCCAGGGAAGGCCAGAATTTATGAGGCGTCACTAAGGTTTAGGAAAGGG
>NW_026013555.1:0-2558 GCF_001458135.2 Marmota marmota marmota | reverse complement strand
CCGGAACCGGGGCTGGAGGGCGGGGGGCAGCCAGGGAGACCGTGGTCAGGGCCGCGGCTCGGGGACCGAGATGGCCCCGGGTGGGGGGAGGAGGAAGCTGCACCCAGCCCCTGGGGCGAGGCCCGAGCTTTTTGGGGAGGCGGTGGGAGTGCTCCAGGTTGCTGTGTTTGGGGTGAGCTCCTCTCGCGTCCACGTGAACAGTGGCCATTGCTGTCACCTGCCGCGGTCTGAGCGTGGACTCCGCTGGGCAGTCCTCACTGCGCGGCTCCTGTCAGATGGAGCTGGGGCTGGAGTTGTCCTGAAGGGAGTCCCCAGGATGTCCTCACAGCAGGCTCGGGTTCCCGGGGTGGACACGGGTCCTGGGGGGACAGAGGGCAGCGACGTGGCCTCCTGCCACGCAGCTCTGGAGGTCAGGAGGCAGCCCTGCCCTGCCATGGCCTCCTGCTGGCTGGAGGGAAGCCACTGGGTCCAACTGAGGCCGGGGGAGAGTGGGCCGCTCTCAAGGCAGGGCACAGAGGTTTGGGGCGGGTTCCAGAGCTGTCACTGTCACCGTCACCGGGTGGGAGGGCCACAGATGCTCAGGACAAACAAGCTAGCAGGAACGGTCCTTCCACGGGTCACCGACTCACACCGACTCGCCCCACATCTGTAAGATGGTGTCCACTGCTCCATCAGAACGGGGGATACTCCCTTCTCTTTGGAGGTCCCAGATCCATGGCGGGATGGCCCCTCGCACAGCGCAGTGAGGGGACCTTTCAGCGAGTCCCGAGGACAAGGCACAGCTAAGGGGAAACGACCCCAGCCCCTCTGCTGCCCGCAGTCAGTGAGCCGATTTGGACAGTGAGGACCATGCAGCGATGTTCAAGAAACAGGACGGGTCTCCGTGGCAGAGCGACGTGGCGGCCTTGACACACTCCCACAGCCGTGGCCCCCAGCGATATTTTCTGTCTCCCTTCGAAAGTCTTGAAGGGGACCCTCTTCCTGCCGCAGGGCCAGGGCTCTCTTGGAGGGAGGGAACTTCTTTGTGCTTGTTTTTTGTTGTATTTTGTTTATTTGTTTTGGTTTGTTTGGGGCAGCAGGGATTGAACCCGGATCCTGACCACGGAGCCACACCCCAGCCCCAGTCTGAATTTCATTTTGAGTCCGAGTCTCGCGGTGGCTCAGGCCCTCACTGAGGGCTGAGGCTGGCCCTGCGCCTGCCGTCCTCCTGCCTCAGCCCTGCGATGACCGGCTTGGCCACTGCGCCCGCTGCTGCGTGCCTGTTTTGGTGTTGGAGACTGAAGTGCAATTCACATAGCACCAAAGTCACCGTGTTGGGGCGCCGTCACAACTCACCTAGGCAGCATCTCAGATCGTCCCCAGTGGAAACCTGCACCCGCTCTCAGCCAGCCGCACCAGCAGGGTCCGCGATCTGCCCACGGCAGTGCTCGCTCCCGGGGCTCGGGCAGAGGTACAGGGATACTCTCCACCACGCGGCGTCACAGGCGCATGTCACTGTCCTAAACTCCCTGAAAGGCCGGTCGCCATGGCCTCCGTGGCTCCACCGTGGCTCCGCCGTTCCGGGGGTGAGCCTTTCGCGATGGGCGTCTTCAGTTAGGTTTCCCGTGGGTGCCGATGGCCTCGGTTGACCACAGTGCGTGGCGTGGCTCACTCCCTGAAGCCGTCCTGGTTGTCTGCAGCCCCCGCAGGCCTCGCCAAGGAGGGCCGCTGCTGGCCACCGTCAAGGGCACGTTGAGTTTTGTGGCAGTGCCCACCTGTCCTCCTGGGCGGCCGCCTTTACCTCCTGCTGGCAACGACCAGCGGTCCTGGGCTCCACACCTCGCGGGATCTGGTGCCCTGGGTGTTGGGAATTTTCACCCCGTTGTGCCGCCGGTTCGTGGGTGATGTCCCCAGGTGGGTGTCAGTTCAGATCCGTGGGCCACCCTTGCTGGGCCGCCGGGGTCCCGTGTGGGTCTCCAGGGCGCTCCGTGGGTTTCGGGTGACCTGTCAGGGTGCCCAGGCTCCTGGGGCCGCACTCTTCCTGCTCTCCACGTTGTTCTTTCCCAACGGGATCGTGGCTGCTCTGCGTGGCGACGCTTCCGCACCAGCTGGTGAGGATGGAAGGACACCGGAGAGACAGACGGATGGGGACCAACCAACACCTCGCTTCTACTGAGCCTGCCAGCCCACGGACGGGCCCCCTTCATTGACTTGGTTCCTTAACTTCTCTAAGGAAAGTCCAGGGGTTCTCAGGGCAGAGTTTGCAGATCTCGCGTGTTTTTTACGGGGTTTCTCCTTACGCTTTTAAAACACATTTATTTATTTGTATTTTTGGTTGCGGATTAAACCCAGGGGCACTCGACCACTGAGCCACACCTCAGCCCTATTTTAATATTTTATTTAGAAACTGGGTCTCACTGAGTTGCTGAGTCTGGCCTTGAACTCCCCATCCTCCTGCCTCAGCCTCCCCAGATGCTGGGATGACAGGTGTGGCCCACCCACCTGGCTCCTCACACCTTTTTTTTTTTTTTTTTTCCAAATGAGAGAGAGAGAGAGAGAGAGAGAGAGAGAGAGAGAGA
>NW_026013554.1:0-2558 GCF_001458135.2 Marmota marmota marmota | reverse complement strand
CGGGGGGTGACGAGTAACTTGTGTACGTTGATACAGCAGGAGTAGGAGCCGTTTATTGCAGGACAGGAGCAGTATTTATACATTCCACACAGCTTATCTAATTAGCATAAACTAGATACATCAGTCAACCAATAAGGAATCTCCACACTTAATGGCTCGCTTTTGTTACTTCTCAAACCACTCCCTCTGGCATTTTGCCAGGCACCATCCAGACTTGTTTACAACTCTAACATTCCCCTGGCAAAATGCCAGGTGTTATTTTGACTTGTTTACAGACTCTAACAGTTGGTCAGGAAATTTCTTATAATATCTTTATTATTGGTATTTTGTACTGTGATTTAAAGTTTTATGGTTTCAGATAGACATCTCTAACCAAACTACAGAATTCTTAAATATTCCATATGGTTTTCGTGGAACTCTACAGTAGAATGGGTTTCTTAGACCAGCACTTGATGTAGTAAATATGCACTAACTAGATTGATAATGGGAAATCTGATGAAGGACACCACACAGGGTAGGCAACTGTTGCCCATTCTCTCTCTCTCTCTCTCTCTCTCTCTCTCTCTCACACACACACACACACACACACACACTCCCTCCTAGGGGATCTGCCCCATCTTCTGCCCTTGGTGCTTCCTTAACCATTTGGAGTCATGGATGACTAGGCCAGATCTGGCCACCCAACCCATTTTTAGGTAAGTCTGTGGTCAAAATGATGGTAATTAGTGTCCTCTGTAATTAATTCAGTATTAGGAAACGAAGTATCCTAAACTAGATAATCAAAACTCAAGATAATCAAGATACTCAAGTCACAGTGTATTAAATGGACTGCAGTAGGCATGAGGGACAACATGCAAGCCCAACCAAGTGATGAGGGAGCAGAAACTAGGTTAGCAGAGAAAGTCAGCCATCACCAATTGGAAAAGTAAAGCAAAGGTATAAAGAAGAAAAGATGCCAAGGCAGCCAGAAACCAATCCCTGAGAATCTTTTCTGTTCTGGTTTCAGTTCCAATTCAGTCAATGCATCTCTCTATCAAACTGCCTTTGGCCACTCTACATCAATCAGAATGGCAACTTTCCAAAAAACAGATGATAGCGAGCGTTGGCAAGGACGTAGAGAAATTAGAACCCTGGTACACTGTTGTTGGGAATGCAAAATGGTACCACTTCTAGATAAATCCTCAAAGAATCAAATATGGAATTACCCTATGACCCAGGAATTCCACTTCTGGTGTATACCCAGAAGAAGGGAAAGCAGGGTCTTGAAGAGATATTTGAACACCCATGTTCATAGTAGCATTATCCACAATATCCCAAAAGTGGAAGCAACCAAGTGTCTATCCACAGATGAATAGATAAATAATAAAATATTATTAAATCTTTACAAGGGAGAAATTTTTGACACATACTGAATCATGGATAAACCTTGAGGACATTGTGCTGAGTGAAATAAGCCAGTCACAAAATGACAAATACTGCCTGATTCCATTTATGTAAGGTACCTAAAGGAGTTGAATTTTAAAGATGGAAAGTAGAATGGCTGCCAGGGGCCAGGGGTAGGAAGAAACACACAGAGTTTCAGTTTGGGAAGATGAAAGAACGTAGAGGTGGAGGTGGTGATGGTTGCCCAACAATGTGAATGTACTAAATGCCACTGAACTGTACACTTAAAAATGGTTAAGATGGCAAGTTTTATTTTATGTCTATTTGACAAAAAGAAAAAAACTGAATTTGATTTTAAGTAACTTGAATGACAGCCAAATTTTCAAAATGGAGTTTTGTGAATGTGTCACATCCATTTTCCTCAAAAAGACAAGAACAGAGATTCACTCAAGCAAGTAATTTCAATGGGATGGGTGCCGCAGTCCAGCTGCAGCAAAATAACCAGGGGGTGACGAATAACTTGTGTACGTTGATACAGCAGGAGTAGGAGCCGTTTATTGCAGGACAGGAGCAGTATTTATACATTCCACACAGCTTATCTAATTAGCATAAACTAGATACATCAGTCAACCAATCAGGAATCTCTACACCTAATGGCTCGGTTTTGTTACTTCTCAAACCACTCCCTCTGACATTTTGCCAGGCACCATCCAGACTTGTTTACGAACTTTAACATTCCCCTGGCAAAATGCCAGGTGTTATTTTGACTTGTTTACAGACTCTAACATTTCCCCCTTTTGTTTAATTTAAATAACGACCATAGTAGTTTTTACAGAAACACCATAAATAACCTGCTACAAACAGAAAGGGAGGATACAAAATGCCACAATACCAAGCCACTTGATGGCTCCATGCAAGAAGCCCTTGGAAAAATTATACCAGCAATGACACTGTTAGCAAAGATACCGAGTTACAATTTGTTGTAGATTACAGTTTGTTGTCTCAGTCCAGGTAAAGCAGTGTCTCAATAGATTAACTCACAGTCCAGGTAAATCACAGTCCAGGTAAGTTCTGCAGACAGCTGGCTTAAATCACAGTCCAGGTAAGTTCTGCAGGCAGCTAGCTTGATCCGAAGTCTCGTCTGTTTCTCAGCCAAAGTCTCGTCCGGTTTTCAG
>NW_026013553.1:0-2558 GCF_001458135.2 Marmota marmota marmota | reverse complement strand
TGGCAACTACATCAAAAAGGAAAACTGTCCCTCCCATAATTTTGCCCTGGGCTATTTTCCACTAATATTATACTATAAAATGTAAATGATTCTACTTATAAGCTTACCTCTTTTGATAATTCATTTCTTTCTTTAGCTTGAGTTATGTGAGAGGCTTCAAGTATCTCATGTTTTCTCCTCAACTCGAATACTTCCTGTTCCAGTGCATCACGTTCACTATTAAAATCAAATGCAAATACACATGCATATTATTTATTTATTTGTTTATTTATTTATTTTTATAGTGCTAAGGAACAAACCCAGGGTCCTGGGTACACTAGGAGTGCTCCACTGAGCAACATCCCCAGCTGCCCTCATATAGTGAGCATTTTCAGGAAACTGAACAGACACACTGAGCACTAGGGCTCTGGTGCTGCTTTATGAACTATAAATGATTTTTCAAATTTAGAAGGTCTGTGTTCAAAAACTTGTTCAGATAAATATAAATTTATTAAACTTAAAAATATATATATAAACTAGGCCAACAAGTAAATAATAAAACTTTCTGAGGTATACTTTGGTATTTTTTTTCACTAATCACCTTGAATCTTATCTTGAAGCCAAAACTTGTAAGAACTTACACATAGCTATAGGCTTTCGGTTCAATTGGGGTCAAAAAGCCCCTCATAATTTATCACTCAGATTGCACAGCAGCTATGTAAGCAGACATTCCTATAACCACTTCTTTTAGAAATTGCTTATGATTACCCAGATATTCTAACTCCTATTATTATATTATATTATATTATATTATATTATATTATAATCTCTCTCCCCCAGAATACTAAATCTAAGAACTGGATCAAAATCACAATAGGCATCTTTAAAAATGAGCAGAAAAAGATATTTGGTAACTTAATTACTCCTCTTCAGTCAGAAGCAGTGCCTTGTACTTTACTTCACTGACCTCCAGGTACTGCATGGAAAGAGCTGTTAAGAATTGTTTTCACGGGAGCTGGGGATATAGCTCAGTTGATAAAGTGCTTGCCTCCTCACATGCACAGGCCCTGGGTTCAATCCCCAGCACCACACACACACACACACACACACACACACACAAGAAGTGTTTTCACCAGCTCTTTAATAACTCATTTAGATCCTGTTCCCTAACATACATTTGTCCATTGGTTTTAGATTCCATTGATGACTCTCAATCAAATATTAAGGAGGCTACAAAATGGTCATCCTAACAGGCACATACACTTACTGGTCTGCATTTTACTCTGCAGATTCTCTTTCCTTCCTTACTTATTATTAGCATACCCTCACAAATTCCTATTCTATTAATAATTATAATTCATTGTCAATATTCACTTTTATATTTAGCCAGCTGGAATCTTTTTAAACCAGTTACTGTTTAAAAAGGTACTGAATTGAAACTAGAAGTATCAATATGATCTTACCCATGCCTATTAAGCTTCCTCCCTCTACTGCCTTAGCCTACTAACAGATAAAAGACACAATGACCAATGTAGTAATGACCACAACACCCAGATCTTAATTTCTAAATAGCATCTCCCACTGAAAGAAATTAGGACTCCTTAGAGAAAGAGCTAAGACAATGACAACATAAAACTAGGAACATTATGTTATGCTAGAAGGCAAGGAACTGCTAAAGTAAATAATATAAAAGATACATTCAGATGTAATTTATTGATTTTTAACTGCCACATAGAATTATCAAGGTCATATACCTTTGTCCATTTTTTTTTTAAACCATTCACTCTACCAAGTGAACCAAAAGGTCCAGTTTGAGACCCTCTTGTTTCTTTTTCTGTTCCATTTCTAGCACATGAGAATGCTTATTTCATGCTTTTTGATCAAGGCTATATTTTTCTTTCCTAGGTTTTTATTATAGAAAATGAAAAACATACATAAAAATAGATATGATATAATAAACACCCATATTCCCATCATTCAGCTTCAATAAGGATCAACTCATGACTCATCTTGTTTCATTTATCCTTCATTCATGGCCCCTCTGGAATATTCTGATGACTACACTTGTTAGTTTTGTCTTTTTATATTTTATCTATCATTGCTACAGATTTATAGTGGAAGCAGGGCATCAAATTACCAACTTAAAATATTATCTGACCATCACATTCTACTTCATTTTTAAAAATGTATCTCTTGATATTATTTATAGCATGATACACCAATTAAAAAAAATTGTAAAAAATAAAATATAATGATTCTTTTTTTAATCCAGCTTTATTCAGAAGGTCACCAAGTGTAGTTCTTACAGATTTCAAGTTCTAAAAGTTACCATATTAGCAAGACTAATAATAATAATAATAATAATAATAATAATAAATATCATATGTTTGTCACAGTGGATCTAAAAATGCCAATGTTAATGAGCTAAATTTTTGCAAAGTCACTTATGATGTTAAATAATTTATAATTTAAATAATACAGTTTAAAGCATTCGTTTATTCATTTAACAAAATATTAAGTGACTATTATAATTCTAGAATTAATTTTAGGGGCTGATGTTGTAGCTCAATGGTAGAGTG
>NW_026013552.1:0-2558 GCF_001458135.2 Marmota marmota marmota | reverse complement strand
CCCCCCCAGGCTAGCAAGAGCAGTAAATTATTGCCATCCTTAGAACTGAATGGAGAAGGGAAAAACTATTGTAAGAACCTTGGGGGGTCTATGGTTGTAAGAGAGAATCACTGTGTAGGGGCTATGGCCATAGGTAGAGAAATAAATCCCTTACCAAACCTTAGCCTTACCTAATCTTTCCCTTCCCCACCCCTTTCACTTCCTGCTTTATATTCTCTTGCCAATGCTTCCTGTTAGCTGATCTCAACCAGAACAGGGGGCAAAAGGACCCATTGAGGCAGCCCATACAGGTTAGCTCAGGGCACAGAGCAGGGCAAAGCTAGGTGGAGTGTCAATTTGGAGATACAAATGCAGAATATCCACCAAACCTCCCTTCTAAAATCAGAAGGACAGAACAAAAATATTTTTTAATATGCAAAAATGAAACAACACAAGAAAGGAAACCAAAATTGAACTAAAAATTTTGAAACCCTGGAAAAAGGAAAGCTGATGAAATTAAATTCATGGAAAAGGGAGCTTCAAACTAAAAGCTTAAAACGTCACCGTAGTTATCTCTGAGAGCTCAAGATTAGAGCATTGAGCTGGGTGCAGTGGTGCAAGCCTGTAATCCCAATGGCTTAGGGAGGCTGAGGCAGGGGAATCGTGAGTTCAAAGCCAGCCCCAGCAACTTAGCAAGCCTTAAGCAACTCAGCGAGACCCTGTCTCTAAATAAAATATTTAAAAAGGCTAGGTTGTGGCTCAGGGGTTAAGGGCCCCTGAGTTCAATCCCTGGTGTCCCCCCCCCAAAAAATAAAAAAACCAACTCTTGTCTAAACCATAACATTTCTGCCCCTGGTCCCACAAAAGCTCCTACTCATCTCACAATTCAAAATAATTTCAGTCAATTTCCAAGAGTCCCCATAGTCTGAACAGTTCCAGGATTTCTGAAAATTTCAAGTTCACAGTCTCCTCTGAGACTTAGAGCAAACTCTCAGTGTGAACCCCACTAAAACCGAAAAGCAAGTTACATATATCCAATATATAAAGGCAAAAGAGTAAACATTTTCATTCCAAAAGAAAGAAATAGGGGCATAGAAATCCAGCTGGGCAAACAAATCCTAGAGTTTCATGTCTGACATCTTGAGCACATGGTATCCTGAAGTTCTCTCCACAAGACATGTGTAGCTTCACCCCTGAGGGCTTGCTGGTTACAGCCCATGTGGCCTCTCTGTTGACTTGTTTCTACTCAATTCCTGTAGCTTTCTTCAGCAGACATTCCACAATACTGGCATTTCTTAATCTTGGGGGTCTCCACTGCTGCTTTGGCTTCTTTCTCACTTCTGCATGCATTGCCCTCTCAGGGGCAGCCTACAGGGACTCTTACCCTGCTTGCCCATTGCTGAGCCTCCCAGGTCTTCCTTTGAAATCTAGGTGGAAGCCCCAATAACCCCTACCTCCAGCATCCTTCAATCCTGCAGAACTAGGAACAAGTGATTGCTGCCAAGTTCTGCCACCATCTTAAGCAGTAGGCAAGCCACCAGGGAACATGGCTGCATCAGTCTCTGAGTGCCTGGGTGGCTGAATATGGTAAAAGAACTTCCCAGGACCCTCTGCAAGTAGGATGCCCCAGTGGTCTCTTCTCAAAGGAATTTTTACCTTTACACCCTTGAGACTGACATGGATATTGTCTTACCAATTCCTGAGAAGTCCTCAAGCCAGCTTTCCTATTGTTTCTGGCTAAAGTACTTAACAACATCTCTTTAGTGGCTGCATTCTCTTTAACTACCACACCTTCCTTAGCTCCATTTTACTCACACTTTTCAAGCCACACTGCAAGTTTTTCAATTGTTTTGCCTTGCTTTCTCCTCCTGATTATCACAATAAACTTGGCTAAAAGCCACCAGCAATATCCATTGCACTGACTGAATACTATGCTGCCTAGAAATTTCTTCTGCTATGGCTGGGGTTATGGCTCAGTGGTAGAGGGCTTGCCTTGCATGTGCAAGTCCCTGGGTTCGATCCTCAGCACCACATAAAAATAAATAAAATAAAGTTATTAAAAAAGAAATTAAATTTAAATTAAAGATCACAGAAAGTCTCAAGACACGGGGAAAATGTATACAACTCCCTAGACAGAATACAACATGAATGATCTTTAGGTCAATTTCCAATAGAGTCCTCTTTTTCATCTGAAGCCTCATGAGCCCTGTATTCACTGTTCACAGTCCTATTGACATTTTGGTTTTCTGAAGTCTTACCAGTATTATCCATGAAGTCTGCTTACAACATTCTAAAACTTTTCCACTTTTCATCACAAAACTTTCCAAAATTCCTCCCACAAATTCCAGAATGCACCAAAAGCATCTGAATCACATGGTCAGGTTAGTCATAGCAACAGCCCCACTCTTGGGTACCAGTTTCTCTTTTAGTCAGCTTTTTCACTGCTGTGACCAAAAGACCTGACAAGAATGATTAGAGAAGGAAAAGTTTTGGGGGGCTTATAGTTTCAGAGATCTCAGTACATGGATGGCCAATCCTGTTGCTCTGGGCCCAAAGTAAATCAGAAAATCATGGAAGAA
>NW_026013551.1:0-2558 GCF_001458135.2 Marmota marmota marmota | reverse complement strand
CTCGCATGAGGGTCGCGGAGGACGCTAGTGAGGGAGCGCTTGCCCAGCCTGCACAGGCCCTGGTACTGCCGTTAAAAAAGGAGGAAGAACTCACAGGGATCAATAGGAAGAGCACAAGGAACCCAGTGGGAAATGGGCTAAGGACAGGAGCAAGTGCCTCATGCAAGAGAAATCTCAGGTGGCAGATATGTGTGCAGCCTCACTATGGTGAGGGAAGGGACCCCGGGGGTACAAGCTGACTGGACGTCCTACACATGGCCACTGCCTCAGCCTCCTGAGTTGCTGGGATTACAGGTGTGCTCCACCTTGTCCTGCTCAATTCAGTCTTCTTTAGCAGAGATAATTGGCTCACTTGTTTAATGAAAGGATTGTAAGAAAAGTGATACATCAATAGGAGCTCATGAATCATCAAGATGGAACTGGTAATAAGTCACCATTAGCCTTTTTTGACATAGGAAATGTCTCTAGGGAAACCTAGTAGTTGGGACCCTGTTGACCAAATGGGTACTGTTGAAAACTGCTGAGCCTTGCTCCTCACACTGCATGTCATGTGGCCGGTCAGACCCTCGGTTTCCAGAGGTGGGGGTTCCAGTGCTGCGGCTCTTGGGCTAGAGACCAGTGATCTCTGCAGAGTGCTCCTGGTTTCAGCCTCACACAGACGTCAGGTCCAGATTAGTTTGGAGATATTGCTGATCTGTGACCTGAAAAAGTTTCCATCACGTCTCTGAGCACTATCTCTCCTCCAGGAAATAAGGGGAGGTTACTATCTGCTTCACAAAGTAGGCCGTGTGTGAGGACCAGAGGGAATTGTGAACCTTCTGCCAGCGGCCGTCTCCCCATGAAGCCCAGTGAGGCTCCTCCTGGGGCGACTGTGGACCGTGGGTGTGAGAAACTGATGTGACTCCATTTTTGAAAAAAAAACAGCCTCTACCTCAGAGCAGGGCCTGCCCTGTAGTGACCAGATAGCCTTGACTCAGCAATGCAAGACCAAAGAATGCTTGAGACCTAATTTCAGACCATAGCAACAACCAATCAGAGTGAGACAGGGAACATCTGAAATGCCAGGTGATCCTCCCAATAGTTTTGGTGATTGATAACATGTTAGGAAACCATATAGTTTAGCATGTACACCCCTCGTGGCTTAAACCAATCAGTTCAAATGTATCCACCTCTTGAAGTCGCCAATCACTCCTACCCAACTTGTTCCCTCCAGTGAATTGCTAATCAATGTTAAGAGTTGTGGTTTGATTTTCCCTCAGTGTGAAATGATTTGCTGTGTGATGTTGTGAAGCATAGAGTATCCCCCGCAAACCTACAAATCCTCACTGAACTAAGGGCCGGGACTCACTCCCTGGGACTGCTGTGTCAGAAATGGTTATGAGTCCAGGCTTGAGCTTGCAATAAAGACTCTTGTGTGATTGCATCGGATTCGGCTCCTGGAGGTCTATTGGGGTCCCACAAATCTGGCATTACAGGTGCACAGATGCCCATTAACTATGGTGCTCAGTTGGAGACGACCCCTTGCTCAGCTCTGAATGGCCTACTTCTCAAATGCACCCAGTATCTTGGATGCTTTCGTCGGAAGAAGCATGGTCACTCAGATCAGAGGCAGGCTACGTGCAGTCTGCGCCTGCTTCTGTGGTCCCGTGTGAGACCTGGCAGCCCACTGTGGTCACCTTCTCCGGCTCTCCCTTTGCTCTAGCTTCTTCGGCCTCTGCATGTGTTCTGGAGACGGACACACAGGGCACATTGGCAGCTTATGGAAAATGCCTCCTGGGTGAAGTGTTCGGAATCTGCCCACACTCTGTCCCTGCTGTCCGTTGACTCTCTTCTGAGACGGTTTTGTCCCAGGCCATACTTATTCACCCCCCCGCTGTGGACGGCGCCTCCTCTGTCTCCTTTCCTGCGTGTGCCAGGGTGTACCTTGGTCCCTTCCTGGCAGCTGAATGGCTGGGCATGGGAATGTCTTCTCCAAGAGACGAGGCCCAGCTGTTGGCTGAGGCAGTGGCCATGTGTAGGACGTCCAGTCAGCTTGTACCCCCGGGGTCCCTTCCCTCACCACACTTGTACCCCCGGGGTCCCTTCCAGCACTTCCCTCACCATAGTGAGGCTGCACACATATCTGCCACCTGAGATTTCTCTTGCATGAGGCACTTGCTCCTGTCCTTAGCCCATTTCCCACTGGGTTCCTTGTGCTCTTCCTATTGATCCCTGTGAGTTCTTCCTCCTTTTTTAACGGCAGTACCAGGGCCTGTGCAGGCTGGGCAAGCGCTCCCTCACTAGCGTCCTCCGCGACCCTCATGCGAGTTCATTATACATTCTTGACACAAATCCTCTGTCAGTGGGATGAGCCTACCGCGACTCTCTCACTTAAGGTGCAATTTGATGAATCAGAGCTGTGAGTTTCAATGTCAGGTTTCTACATATTTTAATGATAACACCTTTTGGTCTCAGTAAGTCTTTCTGTGCAAATATCCAAAATATAGCACCAATCTCTTTTATAAAAGTTTTCTATTTTTATCTGTGAGAGTTGAGTGCTAAACTAGGGTTCTTTGGGG
>NW_026013550.1:0-2558 GCF_001458135.2 Marmota marmota marmota | reverse complement strand
GCCCATCCAGGAAGGAGACCGCTCCCACCAGGGTGTTTTGGGGTACTTGTAGACCACCTTACACAGGGTAGAGGAGGCTTGCCCCTCCAGGCGGGAGACCCCTCCAACCTGGCTATCGTCTGTAGCTCATGTACTACTCCAGGTAGAAAGGACTTGTCCTTCCTGGCGGGAGACCCCTCCCAACAGGGTATCAATGGGAGCTCATATACCAGTAGAGGGGACTTGCTCTTCCAGGCGAGACCCCTACCACCTGGGTGTGGGGAGATCCTATGCCTCCACAGCCAGAGTAATGGTGACTCACCCCTCCAGGTGAGAGACCCATCCACTCTGGGTTTCAGAGAAAGTTAGTATACCACACAGCCAGGGTATAGGGGGCTTCTTAGGCATGCAAATCAAGTCATGATGGCGCCTGGCACTTTGCCAGGAGGAGTGGTTTGTGAAGCAATGCCAGTGAGCCATTAAGATGATGAGGATTCCTTATTGGCTGACTGCTGTATCTAGATGATGTTAATTGAGTCAAGCTGTGTGTAATTATTTAAGTATATATACCTCTGCTGTTCAGCAGAGAGGCAGCTCTCACTATCTTGGGTGCCCATTACTTTGAGTTCTCACTCAGTTCCCGCTGAGTTCACTTGCAATAAAGTAGTTACAGTTTCAACTTTCAAGTTGCTTGTCACATCCCCGCTGTGTGCCCAGCTGGATTGTGGCATTTGGTGGCCCGTATGGGAAACACCTGAAGCTTGCGGGTAAGTGACAAGGTAAACTGCTAGCCCTGAGGGCAGGGTGAGAGGATGAGTGATCATTTCAAGAAACAGTGTAATCTTCTTTCCTTTTGTTTTGTTTGTTTCAAGCTGCCTGTCTCTAGAAATAAATAGGATGGGAGAAAAGTTGTTCGCCCCTGAGGAAAAGATAGATATAGACCACGGATGCACATGTTAAAAAAAAAGAAAAAAATGATACAATGATTTTTTGTTCTGTTTTTGACTCGTTTTGTTTCGGTTTTGTTTTGTGTTATCTTGTTGGGTTGCGTTATCTTTGTAGCAGAAATTTGGGATCAGAAATTAGTAAAAAACAAGCCAAAAGAGTATTAAGTAAATTGCTAGAGGAAGGAGGCACCCCAGTAAAACCAAGAACAGTTAGGGCATACGCTGACACAATAAAAAATGTAGCCAATGGCTTCTTAAGGAGGAGTTGTTGAATATATCACAATGGGACTATCATGGTGAAGATTTAAGGAAGATGGAAAAGAAAACCCCAGGAACTCTGCCAGTTGACACAATGCCATTGTGGACGTTGATAAGATCTTCTTTGCTTAGTCCAAAGCCTTCACTTCAGACTATGGTAGAGGAAGGAGAAAACATATTAGATCAAGTAAAAGAGAAGGTCTCTCGAGCTAGTCAGACAGAGGAAGAAAGTTGAGAGGAGGAAGGTCTATCAGGGGAAAAGTTACAACAGGAGTCTGCTATTAATATTTTTCCATCACCAGAGGGCATGAGTATTCAACCAACAACTCCACCTATGGAGGCAAAATATGCTGGGTGGCCCCCAACCCCCAAAGTTGATACATGGGATCCTGAAACAGGACCTCAAAGATTAGCATGCCCTGTATTTGAGGAGGCAGGAGGGCAATGAGTTCACAATGCTTTAGATTTCAAAACTGTGAAGCAGCTGAAAGAAGCTGTAACAACCTATGATCCTCAAGCACCTTTTACTGTAAGTGTGGTCGAATCCATTACCAACTTGAACATGAAGCCAGCAGATTGGGCTAGCATGTGCAAAGCTGGCTAAATGGAGGACAATATTTGCTGTGGAAGGTTGCCAATCAGGAATTTTGTATGGAGATGGCTAGGTGAAATGCAGCACCCGGTCATCCTCAGAGAAATCTAGATATGTTGCTAGGAAAGGGACCTTATGAGGGTCAGCAGCAAAAAATTGTATATGATTCTGCCATATACTCACAAATCACTTCAGCTGTGGTTAAGGCATGGAAAACTTTACAAGGACACGGAGATTTACAAGGTCAATTATCTAAGGTAATACAAGGAACTAATGAACCTTATGCTGAATTTGTAGATAGGCTTATACAAACAGCTACAAGAGTCTTTGGGGATGCAGAACAAGTGATGCCATTAGTGAAACAGCTAGCCTATGAACCAGCCAATAGATGGTGTAGGGAGGGCATTAGACCATGGAAATATAGAGATTTAAATACATATATTAGGTCCTTGGCCCATTTGTTGATTGGGTTGTTTGTTCTCTTATTGTCTAATTTTTTAAGTTCTTTGTATACTCTGGATATTAGGGCTCTATCTGAAGTGTGAGGAGTAAAGATTTGTTCCCAGGATGTAGGCTCTCTATTTACCTCTCTTATTGTTTCTTTTGCTGAGAAAAAACTTTTTAGTTTGAGTAAGTCCCATTTGTTGATTCTAGTTATCAACTTTTGTGCTATGGGTGTCCTATTGAGGAATTTGGAGCCCGACCCCACAGTATGTAGATCGTAGCCAACTTTTTCTTCTATCAGACAGCGTGTCTCTGATTTGATATCAAGCTCCTTGATC
>NW_026013549.1:0-2558 GCF_001458135.2 Marmota marmota marmota | reverse complement strand
TCTGTCACATATTCCTCTGTGCTTCATCTTAGGTGGCCTCTGAGTTTTAAAGATAAAGCAACATTGGTTCTCTTTGACTTTTGTTTAGTTCATTGAAAAACAAAAAATTAGGGACTAAGCAGAAAATTCTCAAAACAAATTTCAAGAAAGTTCTAAATGTATGCTGACTTTCCTACAAATGTTTTCTTCAAGTCTACTAATATTAATCAATCTTAATGATTTTGCTTGTTCCATGATGATGGAAAGTGATATCAATGCTAAGCTGGAAATCATTTGAAGAATGATACATATATATTTAGAATAGAGGCCAGGGAAAGTGTAAGGCATGCTGAATACAGCAAGAATAGAAGGGGTAATAAACAGAAAGAATACCAAATTTAGATGAATGCCACAAAATAGCCCCAATTTCATTCTCACTAATCACTATACTGATTCTGCTTTAAAATATGTTCCTTTTATGCCTTGTCCACACCACAACTTATAGCTAGACGGCACTATTTTTTTTTTTTCAGGGTAAAACCATTTTATTAGCTGACCAAAGCACTTCATTTTGTTTTCTGATTTGAGGTAAAACCATTAAACACAGCTCACAAGAAAATACAATGACTATTTAACTACAATTACAAGAGTTTGAATCCTTACTAGTTGTTCATATAATACTTTTACAAATTCTTACAACTGTAGAGTCTACTTAAGCTAGGTTTAGTGTTAACCAAAAGAGTACTATCTGAGACCTAGATACTTGACTACTACTTTTGCAGTGGCTAGATTTGTAACAACCGAAGGATAACTGTTATTATCTCATGAATACATTTTACTTTAAAAACCACATGGCTAGTGACATGTACTGCTTCTTCATTCTTCAGGACTATGATGAAGACTCTAAGGAGAGCACCCACCTGCTCCTGGTCCGTATGCCCCTCTCACATTGAACATTTTATCAAATAAACAAATAACCATTGCCATGTCATGAACATGGGGACCGGGAGGCCAGCTTTACAATCTTCTTCATGCATTTAGATTTTTGCCCCCTAAAGCTATCTTTTGAATGTTCAGATCCTGTTTTAATCGTAACTGTAGGTTACTGTGTTTGTGAAGGTGTCTGTGTGTCCTGCGAGGGCAAGGACAACAAAGCAGTCCAGAAACACGGTGAATCTTCCTGAATGAGCCCTGTGAGGGAGGTGTTGAGATATCACTTTGTTACTGGATGGCTCTCTTTAATCAATACCCAAACCTTTGGAACACTGCAGATTTGCTTTAGAGGTAGATAAAACAGAAATCATGCAGTTAAGTCAATTGAGTAAAAGGGATTTGTTGTCTTTAGAGAACATGATTAAATGTTAATCCTTTGTTCTTGGTGCACATTTAACATTTTTACCTGTTTGGGGAGATACCCACGTCTTACCTGACTCTCAGGAAAACCAAATCTAAATTCAGCTTGTGCTAACTACAGATAGAAGAAAAACAGTATTAACATTTGTATTATACCACTGTGGTTCACTTTCTGGATTTGTGACACATAAACACATCATGCATTCAAAGACAGAAATTAGTTTTATCAGTGTCACTAGTGATGTTAATTTAAAAATTTACAGCAAGTTCAAAACTTTTCTAAATTTTGAAATCACCATGTTTTAAAGACAGAATGGAATGTTACAAATGATTCTGCAAAATACAAAAATAGATATGCTTCCACTGAATGCTTTAATCATTTTTGCGAGCATTCTCATCTTTTGGTTCTTCATCATCTGAGTACACAGTGGGTTCCTCCCCCTCCTTCAGCAGTTTCCCCACGTGATGATAATTGAAAGTGAACTGAGAGTCCCAGTCACTCAGGGTCTCCTGCTGAGCAGGAGTGAGGTCAGAAAGGTCATCATACTCATCCTTCAGTGCTTCCTTATCCAGGCAAAATGTGGCAAGGCCCCTGGATGCGTCTCTTCCGGCAAATACTCCATAGGGTCCCTCCGGCCTGTAGAACTTGCGGCCTTTGGTCACGTCGAACACCTTGCCATTGATGGCCATGAGTATGCGCGGGTCCTGGACGCCGTCGAAACGCCTCAGCTCGGCAGGAGTGAAGTCGCGCCGCTTGAGGCGGGGCAGCGGGGGAGGCTCATCGTTGTCGCTATCGCTGCTGGCCCCGGGCTGGTCCCCGCGCACAATCTTGTAGAGCAGGAAGATGCAGAGGCCAAGCAGCAGCAGGTTGAGTGGCGACGTGAAAATCTCATGTAGCAGCCCGCCACCCTCCAGCTCGCTCGGGTCGGCGCCAGTCGCCACCACATCCTCGGCAGCCATGATCTCTGGAGCAAAGGTTGGGCCGGGTTAGGCACAGCTCCGGAACTCAATGCTTTCTCCTCCCTCTCTGCGAGCTTGTGGCCACTATTTTTTCTTTCATCTAAATTTTACTCATCCCTCAGGTCATACTTAAATGATGCCTCTCTGTGAGCTTATTTCCAAAGTCCCACCAGCGGCTGTATCTCCTTGGCCTCTAGATACCTATGTTGGCCAAATATTATGAAGCAGGAGGGACCAGAGAACTACTCCCATCTTTTTGCCTGCAC
>NW_026013548.1:0-2558 GCF_001458135.2 Marmota marmota marmota | reverse complement strand
CCCCTTGCTGCTTCTTCTGGTTTAGATATGAAGTGTCACCCCAGAGCTCCTGGGTTAATGCAAAAAGGTTCAACGGCGAAGCGGCTGGATCCTGAAGCAGCAAGCTACGCGGTCCGTGCCAGTCTGAATGGACTCACTGGGTGGAAACCGAAGGCAGTGCCTGGAGGATGTAGGTCACTGTGTCCTGGGAGAGTGCATCTTCCCTGTGGCCTCTCACCTCTCTCTCTGGGCTCCCTGACCCCATCATGAACCCAGCAGCTTTCCTCTTCGGGGCTCTTCCCCCTCCATGTGCTGCCTTATCTTGGACCCAGAGCAACCGAGCTGGCCATCTATGGAATGAAACCCCGGAAACCACGGGCCCTAAATAAACTTTTCCTCCCAGGAGTCGCTCTGGTTGGCTATCTTGGTCACAGGGATAAAGAGCTAACATGTTGTTTCCCCCCTGTGTTCCCGCCCACTTCCAAGCAGCTCTTTGCCCAGCCTGGTCCTCCCACATCAGCACTGAGCAAAGCAGAGGGGGGATGGGAAAGTGAGGGGATCTGGGCCTCGACTTCCCAAGAACCTCCCATGGGGAGCCCCCCAGCCAACCACAGTCAGTGTCCCCCAACCTCTGGCTGGGCTCTGGCTCCTTTCTGGTCTGCTGAGCTGCATGGATGGGGTGGGGGGGCCAGGGAAATCACTTGGGTCATCTGAGCCTCAGTTTCCTCATCTGTCCTATGAGGCCGACAGGTTGTCTGCAGGCAAAATGTGTGGACTGTGGATGGTGCACCTTGTCTGCCATGGAGCTGGTGTGACTGGGTGTCTGTGGGGGCAGAGGCAGGGCTCTGCTGGGGTCTGGGCTGAGTGAGGAGAGGGGATGGGGCAAGGCCAGGGACCCTAGCACCCCAGGCTCCTGCCTTTATTGGAAGGAGAACCTTCTCTGAGGGAAGAGAGGATTTCCAAAGAAACAGTTTCTTGGAGGAACTTAGCCATTCCCAGGCCCCTGGCACCGTGAAACCCTGTGGGCATGAGGTGCCCGAGGTCCTGTGAAAGCAACAGTTGAAGAGCATTGGCTTCTCACCCGCCCCACTCATACACGCATGAAGGGACACCAGAATCACAAGACATGAGAGTGGCACCGGAGTCGAGGGGGCACTATAAGTTTCTGGAATGTGCCATGATGGCATGGTAAGAAAAATAAAAAGGTGTCAATATCCAGACACTTGGCTTTTTAGTGTTGACTCTTATCTAGTAGCAAGCTGGGAAGCTGAAGGGATGGTCATGCTCAGTCCGTAGAGGGCCCCATTTGCCAAGCCTAGGGGTCTGGACCCCCTGCTGGAAAAGAATGCCCCAGCAGAGAGGAGAGAGTGTCCCCCTGAGTGCTGGGAAAAGGCTCACGGGCAATGAGGAGGATGGCCTGAGTGGCAGTGGGGTGGCAGCAGGGAACAGGGGCATTGCATAGCTACCGAGAGTGACAGAAGTCAAGGCAATGCAGCTTCCTCCTAACTCATGATCAGGTGTCACAGAAGGGACCTTCAAAGCCAACCAGTGGACTCTCTTTCCCACCTAGGACACTCCACACAGTCTCAGCTGGGTGCCCCTGTGGTAGGACGCTCACACCCACTGACGCTGCCTGATCATCAGGCAGCTTGGGTTAAAATGCTTCTGGACGTAGCATTTAACCAAAGGACTGGTTATGCCCTTCTGAAATGCACAGAAGCCCAGCCTCAGGAGTGCTGGTTCTACAGCCACTTGAACCCAATTGTTGGGATCCCCAAGCCCTCTCCCCTCCCCAGGCTCTGGTTCCAGCCTCCAGGCAGGTCCTCGCAGACCTGCCACTACATTTCTGGGCGCTCTTACTGAGCATCTACTACATGCCAGGCACTGAGTCCAGGCAACATCTACCAGCGACTATTATTTAATCCTCCCATCAAGCCAGAGAGCAGTCTCATTTCCTGTATCAAATGAGAAAATGGAATCCCTACAGACAAGGGGAGGTGTAGCTGGGAGAGGACCTGGGGCCTGGGGTAGAAAAGTTACCCAAGTTTTCCCAGAAAGTCAGCCATCAAAAAGAGGCTAGGCCTCAAGACACGACATTGGTCCCCACCATCTTTCTAGAAGAAAGCCTGGGTTTCTGTTCAGGGAGTTGGTTCTGTTTTGTGTGTGTCACCTGCAGCAACTCACTCCTCAGGTAAGCCTGACCAGAGGAACACTGGCATCCTGCCCGTACTACAGACAAGGGACCTGAGGCTCAGAGAAATCCTGCAAATGATCAAGTGTCCAGCTTTCCCACGCCTGCCCCTCTGCATTCTGGGCAAGAAGCATCAAACTATTCTGGCCCTCTCGGGGCACCATCCGCCATATGAGAGATGTGGGAATGCTGGTTTGAGGGCATTGGCAGTGGTGCAGTGGCTGCCATCTCAACAGCTGATGACTCTCACTCCCGAGAGTCCCCAACCCACCTTTGTAGTTTATCTGAGAGAGAGGCTCTGAGCCCTTTTAACAGCCCCTGGAAGGACTTGGCCGGTGTTCCTCTTGCCTGGGGTCAAGCACACTGCACACCTACAGTCAGCAAGGGG
>NW_026013547.1:8280-10989 GCF_001458135.2 Marmota marmota marmota | reverse complement strand
TCCAGATTTCTAGAAATTAAACCCTGCTGCCGTCGCCTCTTCCCCGGGGCCACGCTCAGGGGCGCCGCTCTCTTCCGCGACTGTAGCTGCGCCAAAGAACCGGTGCCCAGCCCCCAGGGCCCAAGCGGCTGCCACCACGGCTCTCCGGCTCCTTCCTCTGAAGCACGGGTCCCCTCGCAGGGGCATGCAGAACGACCCCAGAGCAGACTCTGCCCGAGGGTGCAGCGGCGAACAGGCGACCCAGGCGCTCAAGGCTGCGGTCCAGCCTTTGGAGAACAGGGCTCGGCACGCAGCCCAGCTCCAACCTCTAGGTGTGGCTGCCGGACAATGTAGCCATAGCCATCAAGACAGCCGGCAGAAAGCAAATGGCGGCTCCCGCGGAGTGGATTTTCGGCACAGAAACCGCAGCCCAGCCAAGGATCCCAATCCACAAACTCTCCCTGTATAAAAAATATTCAAAAAAAAAAAAAAAAAAGGGCAGGGCGCACTGAGCTTTCTTTGCCTAGGGTACTTACAATCAATTGCTGATTACACATTCACCTTTTCTGCCCGGAGCGAAGTGAAAGAGGAAGCAGATGGGAGCAAAGCGCCTGCGGCTTTGGGCGGCAAAGCGTCTGGGAGCCAAGCATCTCTTTTTCGATCTCTTTGTTCTTCCTGCTGCTTGGCCAAATAGATATTACTTATTAGCACATTTGAATTTCCAATATTTTGGCTTCCTATTGGAAAATGTAAATGCATATTTGCATATGGAAAACATAAATTATAATAGACATCTGTCATCATAAGCAATGTTCTTAAAATATCTAAAGGGCTTGAGAACCATGGAGATGGTGTACTGGTATTGTTAAAATTGTAGAAATTCTATATTGCTATTAATTCTTATTCTGAAGCCATTACTATTATTTAAAGCAGTAATTTAAAAAGGAAACTGCCCATTCTTAATGCTATATTTTACATAAATAGTCTATATTAGTCACAAAGTTTAAGTTAAAACAAGTGTCTATTAATTAAATAGCTGAATGGCAAATTCTTCTTTGAAAAAAAGAAAATTATTCACACTTTATCACACAAGTGTAAAATGAATCTATTATGTTTTACTAAACAAATTATTTTTTACTAGGGTCTTACTGATTTTGTTATTTATTTGAAGTTTAAATGATGTAAGAATAAAGACAGGTAATGATTCTACAATCATTTTATTGTGAATTTAAAACAGAAGTTGATTTAGATTTATGATTTACAGAAAAGTAAAAAATAAACACACAGACATCTTACAAAAGAAAATAAACAGATGGTGAATAATGACATGAAAAGATACTGTTCATCATATGTCATTAAGGGAATGCAAATTAAATAAAAATCAGATCCCTCTACACACCTATTTAAAATGGCTGAAATCCTTAACACTGAGGATCCATCTCAGTGCTGTAGAGGATGTGGAACACTGGTATGCTCATTCTTCATAGTTACAATGCACAATGCTACAGCCACTTTGTAGAAGAGTGTGGCAGTTTCTTATAAATACTAAACATGCTC
Organism: Marmota marmota marmota; assembly: GCF_001458135.2. NCBI lineage: Eukaryota > Metazoa > Chordata > Mammalia > Rodentia > Sciuridae > Marmota > Marmota marmota. Next base: position 9,453 of record NW_026013547.1, on the reverse strand, counting down.
TTATCATATGATCCAACAATCACAATCCTTGACATTTACATGAAAGATTTGAAAACTTAAGTGTATAAAAACCTGCCCAAAAATGTTTATGTCTTACTCATAATTGCCCAAACTTGGACATATACAAGAAGTCCTTCACTGTGGGAATAGAAAAATAAACTAGCAATCCAGATAATGAAATACTATTCAGTTCTTAAAAGAAATGAGCTATTAAGCCAAGAAAAGACCCGGAGGAAATTGAAATGCATACTAATAAATGAAAGAAGTCAATCTCAAAAAGCTACCTACTGGATGATTACAACTATGTGACATTCTTAAGAGGCAAAATTATGGAAATGGTAGAAAGATCAGTGGTTGCCAGAGGTTGAAAGGAAAGGAGAGATACATAGGCCGAGAATTTTTAGGACAGTGAAACTACTTTTTATGAAACTATGGTGATGAAACATGTCTTTGCATATTCTCCCAAACCCGTGAATTGTGAAACACCAAGAATGAACCCTAATGTAAACTGTGGTTTTGAGTGAAAATGATGTCAACTTAGGTTCATATATTATGTGCAACTCTTGTGGGGTATGTTAATGGAGAAGTTACATATGACAAGGGGCAGAGGGTATATAGGAAAGCCCTGTACCTTTCTGTCAATTTTGCTGTGAAATTCAAACATCTAAACAAGTGAAGTCTATTCAAATAAAAAAATTAAATATCAACCATAAACTTACAATCTACTCAAATATTTGCAATGAGTAAATAATGGTCTCAGAAATCAAGGGGTTTGACTATAAAATGAGTATGAATTAAGTGAACTGAAAAAATTAAAATGTTTTTGCCAATTTTCTTGAACTGTATTTTAAATAAGGCAAGACTTCATGAAAACCGAAGAGCAACTATTTCAAACAATATTACCCCTGATGAACTAAATATTCAGCTTGCTATTTGCATTCTAATTCCTTTCACTGGAAAATAGCTTCAAGGTAAGTTAATTTCCATGCTAACCCAAAGTTGGCAGGTCCCCTTAATGTTAAATCAGAGTTGACAAGGAAGCTAAATCAGAGCTTCAATTATAACACATTTTGCAGTTTTTAAAGTCTGTGACATATGAATGGAAATATACCTCATATATTTTGGTTACCAAGATGTTGTGATACAAACCATTCTTAATAGTCATTTTTTTTT
>NW_026013547.1:0-7579 GCF_001458135.2 Marmota marmota marmota | reverse complement strand
GGTACTGGAGATTGAACCCAGGGGAACTTAACCACTGAGCCACATCCTCAGCGCCTTTTACTTTTTATTTTGAGACAGAGTCTTGCTAAGTTGCTTAGGGCCTTGCTAAATTGCTGAGGCTGGCTCTGAACTTTTGATTCTCCTGCCTTAGGCATCAGAGCCATTGGGATTACAGGCATACACCACTGCACCCAGAAAATGTCCTCAATTCATTAGATATGCCTTGTCTTTCAAGACTTGCAACAATAAATTAAAAAAAAAATTGGCAGGCTTTGTATGGAGAATAGAATTATATATTTTAATATAATATATTTTAAAATAATGCAATCAGAATTAATAAAATAATCACAAACATCATTTGTTATATATATATATATATTGAATATATACATACATATATATTCAATAGATATATTGAAACACAGATAACAAAAGGTGAGACTCTTTACAGAGCCTAGACCAGTGGGAGAGGCTCCACTGTCTGATGGCTACCAAGCCTCTCCTTGGACAATAACAGGACTTTTCCTTGTTTTCCTGTTTGCAAAGGTATGGCCTTTGGGCTCTGCCTCAGACCTCTGGGCATGTGATGTGGCATAGGAGAAGTTCAGTGGGAGTCTTGGAAGCAACATCATCATTTTACATTTTTAGTAACATTTGATGGAACTATTTGTCCATGTACTTGATGTGTTCAGAGCCAAAAGCTTGGGATTCTTTGTTAAGGTCCTTCCTGCCACTCAATCTTTCTCTCTCAAACTTTCCTTATGGTTCTCCTTGCCTCTGCATGGACCCTGTAAATGGCCTTGTCTCCTCTTCATCTTGGGGAGCAGTGGAGGGGCAGTCCTGGCTTCGACAATCTTGCCCTGGCATTGGGGATTGAACACCCCTCATTTTTTTTTTTTTGGCCTAAACCTACATTTTCAGAGTTTTCTTTCTGTCACTCTCATATTTCTTTAATAAACTCCTCAACTTTAAAAATAAATAAATATGTAATTTCTTATTTGTTACAAGTCACTCTTGAGCATTAATACAGTTATATTACCATTTCTCAAAAAAGTTTGTTCATGTTTTACTTTCATTGTTAATATATTTCATCACTTTCAAGGGTCAAAACTCCAAACAACACATAAAACAAGGGAAAAAACATTTCATTGCAATAAAATGATTTAAATGAAGAGAAAATTAATTGCCAGTCCTGTTGTATTTCCTGATATTTCTTTCACACTGACCTGTTTCAATGTAGCCACAATTTCTACTCTATAACATTAAATGGAAATATTTTAATCCACAAGAAGGAAAATCTTTCCCAAAGAGATTTTCATTCTCTGTGAGAGATAAGAAATGCAAATAAGTGAGCTAAAATTAGTAAAAATAAAATATAGTAAGTCAAGATAATCTACAAACATGTATCTTTCATTAAAATTTGACTTCAAAATGAACAAGAGGCAGAGGATGACCTTACTTTTCTGATTGCATTATTTTAAAATAAATTATATTAAAAATGTGTAGGAAAAAGGATAAAATATACAGACTCTTCTTACCATCACTTGTTATATTAGAAACTAAAAATGAAATTATATCAGCACTGACAACCAAATTATATCAGCATTTACTCAAGGAAATATAATTTCAAAATTACATTTCTTCAAATTCTGATCTTTCAAAATAACCAAAATTATTGGTGAAACATGTCAAATGACAACTGAGAACAATCTGCTTTGTGGTTAGATACATTAAATGTAAAGCTTATTCTCATCAAAATACATTTTCAAACATTACTAAATTAATATTTTACTTGAATCAGTAACTTTCTTAGAGATTATCTAAAAGGACCATTTTTAATAAAACCACAACACAAACTCAGTTATACTCATCAGGTAGACATTTGGGAGGAGGAACTATTAGTCTTTTTCAGTGAGCGACTGTTGTCTTCCTAAAAGTGTCTTCTTTGATTACTGAAAGTAGAGATGAATCAGAAAGATGGAGTGATTAGAGTGTAATGAGAATTCGTTTTTATGTTCTTGATGACCAGGACAAGCATAATAGAGAGAAGTATCTCGGCAAAACCAAAACCAGCAGATCTCATTTATGACCATGTGTCCTATCATTACCAAAAAAGAATTGTCCAGATGAAAAATTTTATGAAATGATTTTCTCTGGAATTCACCACTATCACTGAGTAGTGATTTAAGAGGAAAAGAAAATGAGTTGACTTTCATATAAATGGAAACATTAATCAGAATTTTGATTCCTTTCTGCAAAATCATTCATCATTCTAAGCTGTGCTACAATAAATCTTGCATATTTTTTAAAAAGAAATTTAAATAGTTTTAAATGTTCAAGGTGTGTTAACTCCATATTAATCTTATGCTTATAGCAATAATTATAAATTTAAATGTTATCTTTTAATTTCTTTTTTGAGAATTTTTTAATGATATCCATAAGTTCTTCATATACCTCAAAATTGTTCATTACTGTTACACAAGTCACCATCAATCTACTCTCAATATTTGAATCTATCTGTATATTTTTTGTTTCCTAGGGATCTACCTCCTGAATCTTCTGCTCTTTGTCCAGAATATTCTAAATGGGCTAAGGAAATGGATAAACACTTCATAGAAGAAGATACACAATCAATCAATAAATGTATGGAAAAATGTTCAACTTCACTAGTAATTAAAGAAATGCAAATCAAAACTATTCTAAGACTCCATCTCATTCCTGTCACAATGGAAATTATCAAGAATATAAGCAACAATAAGTGTTGACAAGGATGTGAGATAAAGGTACACTCGTACATTGCTGGTGGCACTGAAAATTGGTGCAACCACTCTGGAAAGCAGTATGGAGAATCCTTAAAAAACATGGAATGGAACCATCCTTTGACCCAGCTATCCCACTCTTTAATCTATACCCAAAGGACTTAAAATCAGCATACTATAGTGACACATCCACATCAATATTCATAGTAGGTCAATTCACAATAGCTAAACTATGGAACCAACTTAAGTGCCCTTCAACAGATGAATAGATAAAGAAACTGTGGCATATATATACACAATGAAATATCATTGAACTTTAAAAATAATAAAATTATGGCATTTGCAGGTAAATAGATGGAGTGGGAGAATATCATGCTAAGCAAAGTAAGTCAATTCTGAAAAACCAAAGGCTGAGTGTTCTCTCTGATAAGTGGATGCTGATCCATAATCAGGAGGGAAGGGCATGGGAGGAACTTAGGGCAAAGGGGAGGGAGGAGGATGGAGGGAACATGAGGGTAGGAAACATGGTGGAATGGACAGACATCATTACCCTAGGTACATGTATTACTGCACATATGGTGCATCTCTACATGGTACACTACCAGAGAAATAAAAAGCTTTGCTCTATTTGTGTACAATGAACCAAAATGCATTCTGCTGTCATGTATAACTAATTAGAACAACAACAAATACAACAGAGGAAGTTTAAGAGGCAAAATTGGAGAAAATAAAATGCAAAATTATTCTAAACTTTCTATCTCTACACAACATTATTGAGTACAGCATCCCTAAATCTTATTAAAATAAACTATAGTTATGATGAAACAAACCAGAATAATCTACTCTAACCATGCATATTCTGTTGGACTTTTTTCTTTCCTCTAATCTCCTTGTCTTAATAATTGCTATAAAGCATAGCCTATAATAAAAGGAACTATATTATTGTAGCCCTAGGATATCTGAAAATATTTTTCCTTATAGTACACCTAAATGATAAGGTAGGTAGATATGGAATTCTAGATTGAAAAGAGTTTCCCCTAGAGATTTAACACTGATCTATTTCAGTTTCTAGAATTCACTTATGCTGGTGGGATATCTGGTTGTTATTCTGTTTCTCATTCTTTCACATAGGCCTCCAACCCTCCCAGCCCTTGCAAAATGTAGGATTTTAAATTTATCATAAATAATTCAAAAACTTCATAATTTTCTCATAAACTGGTCATTTAAAAATTATTATTATGGAAACTCAGTACCCTTTCAAAGTGAAGAATTTTGATTAGTGGGAAAAGGTAGTTGTGCAATGTTTAATAATATTTACATAAAACTCCTCTTCTTTGTATCAGGCAAAAACAGCATGGCATTGGCAACAAAACAGACTGGTAGACCAATGTTATTGAATAGAGGACACAGAGACTAACCCACAAAACTACAATTATCTTATGTTAGACAAAGGTGCCAAGAACATGCATTGGAGAAAATATAGCCTCTTCAAAAAATGGTGCTGGCAAAACTGGAAATTCAAGTGCAACAAAATGAGATTATACCCCTCAACATGCACAAAACTCAATTCAAAATGGATCAAGGACTTAGGAATACAACCAGAGTCCCTGCATCTAATAGAAGAAAAAGTAGGCCTGAATCTCCATCATGTGGGATTAGGCCCCAACTTCGTTGATAAGACTCCTGTGGCACAAGAATTAAAATCAAGAACCAATAAGTGGGATGGACTCAAACTGAAAAGCTTCTTCTCAGCAAAAGAAATAATCTGTGAGGTGAATAGAGAGCCTACATCTTGGAAGCAAATCGTTACCCTTCACACATCAGATAGAGCACTAATCACTAGGGTATATAAACAACTCAAAAAGCTAAACACCAAAAAAAACAACAACAACAACAAAAAAAAACTATTCAATAAATGGGCCAAAGGACCTGAAGAAACACTTCTCAGAAGATGATATACAATCAATCAACAAATACATGAAAAAATGTTCATCATCACTAGCAATTAGAGAAATGCAAATCAAAACCACTCTAAGATTTCATTTTACTCCAGTCAGAATGGCAGCTATTATGCATACAAACAACCATAAGTATTAGTGAGGATGTGGAGAAAAAGGTACATGCATACACTTCTGGTGGGACTGCAAATTGGTGCAGCCAATATGGAAAGCAGTTTGGAGATTTGTTGGAAAATTGGGAATGGGGGAACCACCATTTGACCAAGCTGTCCCTCTCCTTGGTCTACACCCAAAGGACTTAAAAACAGCATAGTACAGGGACACAGCCACATCAATGTTTATAGCATCACAATTCACAATAGCTAAACTGTGGAGCCAACCTAGATGCCCTTCAATAGACGAAGGGATAAAAAAAATGTGGCATTTATACACAGTGAAATATTAGTCAGTAATAAAAGAGAATAAAATCATGGCATTTGCAGGTAAATGGATGGAGTTAGAGAAGATAATGCTAAGTAACATTAGCCAATCCCAAAAAACCAAATGCTGGAATTTTTTCTTTGATATAAGGAGGCTGATTCATTGTGGAGTAGGGACGGGGAGGATGGGAGGAATAGACAAACTCTACATAGAGCAGAGGAGTTGAAGGGGAAGGGATGCAGCATGGGGTCATTAATGATGGTGGAATGTGATGATCATTATTATCCGAAGTACATGTATGAAGACATAAATTGGTGTGAATATACTATGTATACAATCAGAGATATGAAAAATTGTGTTCTATATATGTAATATGAATGTAATACGAATTGTAATTCATTCTGCTGTCATATATAAATTTAAAATTTAAATAAAAATAAATAAATAATTTTTAAAATAAAATGAAAATTTAAAAAATCAATCAATCAACAACAACAACAAAAAGCATATACTGTGCAGTTTCAGGTTTCTAATGATAAACCTTATCTTGATACATTCAATATCATAAACTCAAGGTTCTGCTGAATAAATTTCATGGACCCCATAGAGTTGAGTACTTTGCATTTATTCAGTAGAATTTTTATCATGAAAGAAATTTGGGGTGAAAAAAGATATATACTTATTGTTTTCTCTTCTTATATGAAAATAGAACCTTGCTGTAGAATGGGGAAAAAAAGAATATCTTGGATACTGATTTTTTAAAATACAATTTCCTTTTAAAACATTTTCCCCCTCTCTCCCATTTTCTGATCTTTCTATTCTTTGTTTTGTGTTTTCTTTATCGTCCCTCTAGGTTCATTTGTCTGTCTTTGTATTTACTAATTTGCACTGTCCCAGTTGCCTGTAAATAAGCATCCAAGAAGTTCTGCAGAGTGACCCAGGTTTATCTCTTCTTAGTATATATATATATATCCAAAGGAGTGTAAATCAGCATACTTCAGTAATGCAACCACATCAATATTTATTGCAGATCAATTCACAATAGCTAAACTATGGAACTCTTCAACAGATGAATAGATTAAAAATTTGATATGTATACCAAATATTAGTGATAAAAAAGAATGATTTTATGACATTTGCTAGTAAATGGATGGCTCTGGAGACTATCATGCTAAGTGAAATAAGCTAATTCCAAATACCAAAGGTTGAATGTCCTCTCTGATATGTGGATGCTATCACACAACAAGGGGGAAGGGAGGGGAAGAATTTATGTTCACTTGATTAGACAAAGGGAAATTAAGGGTGGGGGATGGGAATAGGCAAGACAATGGAATGAATCTGATATAACTTTCCTATGTACATCTATGAATACACCACAGTCAATCTCCACATCATATTTATCTACAAGAGTGGAATATTAATTAGAATAAGATATACTCCATGTTTGTGTAAATATGTCAAAATTTGATCTACTTTCACGTATAACTGAAAAGAATAAATTTTAAAATGAAAAAAGTAAAAAAAAAATCCTCTCAAGGCACATTATAATTAAAATGCCTAGTATATATAACAAAGCTAGAATTTTAAAGACAGTTATAAAAATGGGAGTTCACACAGATAAGCTAATTTTACTTTCTACTGATTTCTCAATCCAGCCAGACCCTAAAAGCAAAGATTACTTGGAAATGTATATATAAATAATTAATAATACCTGATCTCTAATTATACCATAGGGGTCAAGTTAAAAAAATACAACAACAACAACAACAACAAAAACAAAAACAGCCTGATATCACCATAAAAACAGACACGAAGATCAATAGAATAGACTAGAGAGCACAGAGACAATCCCACACAAATAAAGTCATCTCATACTTGACAAAAGTGACAAAACCATGTTGGAAAAATAGCCTTTTTAGTAAATGGTGTTTTGAAAACTGGATATCAACATGTAAAAGCAGAAAAGTAGGTCCCTGTCTTTCACTCTAAAATCCCATCATCATTCCTTATAGAAAAAAGAAAAAGCAATCAGGAAATTCATTTGAAAAAATAAGAGACCCAAAATAGCCAAAGCAATCCTTAGCAAGAAGAGTGAAGCAGGTGGCATCACAGTTCCTGACTTTATACTACTATAGTAACAAAAATGGCAATGTATTGGCATCAAAATAGACATGTAGACCAATGGTACAGAATAGAAGACACAGAGACAAACCCACATAAGGTGCCAAAAACATACATTGGAGAAAAGATAGCCTCTTCAACAAATGGTGCTGGGAGAACTGGAAATACATATGCAGCAAAATGAAAATAAGCCCTACTATCTCTCACCATGCACAGAACTCAACTTAAGATGGACCAAGAACCTAGGAATCAGTCCAGAGACCCTGTGCCTAATAGAGGAAAAAGTAGGCCCAAATCTTCATCACATTGTGTCGCAACCCC
>NW_026013546.1:0-2558 GCF_001458135.2 Marmota marmota marmota | reverse complement strand
GTCTCCTTCTTATTATCAGAAAATTCCTTTTGAGAAATAATCCCATAGGATATGAGCAAGGAGAGGCTTCTTAAGAAATAGTGACTGAAAAGGGGCATTTTCCACACATTGAAATGTAATCAATTCTCACCTGCTAGTCTCCAAATCCTAGAAAGTGCCTTTTCTATCAAAAACCAAGTTTTTATACAACTGAAGCAGGACAAGTCAATGATGCTTAGTCATTTATAGAAACTTATAAAAAAAACTAGAACTATCTAATATCTTAAAATATACTGGATAGAACTTTATGACAATCTTTCAGATTCTATATATGTTGTTTGATATAAATTTACTGTGCCACTCACTATCTGTGTATGTGTTTAGGGTACTTCTCTGTGCCTTAGTTTTCTCAACTATAAAATGAGGATAATTACAGTAACTACCTCATTGAATTATTAGAAATAGATACATTAACATGTGCAAAATGCTTAGAACAGAAAGATTGCTTTTTTAATGAAGCAATAAACTAAGAAATAAAAATATATTCAATGAGATACTTAAAGCATATTTATCAAATTATTAGTTATTTATACCAATTTCAATAATTTTATATAATATAAATTATGTGAGACATTCATATTATCACCTCATAAAATATCATCTGTGTCTGTTTCCCATTAGGTTATGGTCTCATGTATTTATAGCAAATACACCCTTATTTTTATATTACAAAAGATTTGATTATGATGTCTCTTAAAACTTACTGAAGTTACCTCTAATTTTTACATGACTCTTAATTGGTCCCCAAGTAACACAGAGGTCAATTCTCTCTTTCTCTCTCTCTCTCTCTCTCTCTCTCTCTCTCTCTCTCTCTCCTTTCTCTAATACACACACATATGTTTTTAAAAAGAAATTCATGTCCTTGTTTCATCTTTTTTTCACATTATGCATGAAATCCAGGGTACATATTACATTGGGTTAATTTTAATTAAATAATAAAAATTATTGTAGATATTTTACTTTATAGATTTATAAAATGAATAATATATATTAGATCTATATTAATTAAACTTATCTTAACTTTTTTATTAGTCTATTTTATAAAATGCATTTTACTTTTCATTAGTGCTTATACTATAGCTTGAAATAGGTACTGACACATTTATTTGAAATTTTAAAAAAAGGATTTTTTTTTCCAAAAAAAATTCTTATTTGGTTGGTAGGTTTGATAGTGGGAACAATGAGAAATTGATTTGTTGATTAATTTCAGGTTACCATTTCCAGTGCATTGATCTAGATAAATCTATAAGTAAAAGATTTTGGTGAAAATAGCCTTAAAGCATGAAATTACAAACTTTCTGGTATATTGGGTTAAATAAGGAAAAGAGCAAAAAGTATAATTACTAGTTTTTCCATTGGACTACTAACGCCATTTTGTTTATCTCCTGGAAACTACAAGAATAAATGACTACATTGACAAAATATTTTGCAATTCCATTTACTTCCAAGTTTTTCCTTACAATAAAATTTGGGTCAGTTTTATCATTAACATAACTTCTAAAATTACATTAATTTTTGACAACATAACTCATCATGAGCTCAAATAATTGACAACGCTTAGCAAAATACTTCCATTCCCATCCACTTACTTATGTGAAAGATTTCTAGCTGCTTCAATTATACCATTAAAAAGCAGGAACAGAATTGATGATGAATGCACATCTTTCCACCAATAGAAATATCTTTTCTATGGCTAATTGAGAAAACAACTCAAATATATCTCATCAAAATACATTCCTAATAAGATTTTTTTTTGTGGTGCTGGGGATTGAACCCAGGGCTGTGTGCATGTGAGGCAAGCACTCTACCAACTGAGCTATATCCCCAGCCCCCAAATAAGATTTTAACATTTATTCTTGGTGTGGTGGAGCAAACCTATAATCCCTGTGATTCAGGAGGCTGAGGCAAGAGGATTGCAATTTTGTGGCCAGATGCAGCAACTTTGCAAGGCCCTATGCAAATTATGGAGAATTTGTATCAAAATTTAAAAAGTAAATAAAATTGGCTGGGGATGTGGCTCCATGGTTAAGCACCCCAGGGTTTAATGCCTGAAACAAACAAACAAACAAAAAAAGATTTTAACATATTCTTAATAATTGTTCACCACAATAATTACATTGCTTTGACCAACTTTGTACTGCTGATATTAGTGCTAAACACAATAGGAGTTAAGGCTAATAATTAGTTACAATTAAGTATAAGCAAATTGTAATAATTATAATTTGTGCTAATAGTACAATAAGCCCCAAATCACACAATTTGCCACTATTCAAATTTTTTTTTAATTTATTTTTTTTATTGGTTGTTCAAAACATTATAAAGCTATTGACATATCATATTTCATACAATAGATTCAAGTTGGTTATGAACTCCCAATTTTACCCCAAATACAGATTGCAGAATCACATCGGTTACACATCCACATTTTTACATAATGCCCTATTAGTAACTGTTGTATTCTGCTACATTTACTATCCTCTACTATCCCCCCTCCCTCCCCTCCCATCTTCTCTCACTAC
>NW_026013545.1:0-2559 GCF_001458135.2 Marmota marmota marmota | reverse complement strand
TGAATTACAGTAGATGGGGTAGAGAGAGAAGATGAGAGGGGAGGGGAGGGGAGATAGTAGAGGATAGGAAAGGTAGCAGAATACAACAGTTACTAATAGGGCATTATGTAAAAATGTAGATGTGTAATCGATGTGATTCTGCAATCTGTATTTGGGGTAAAATTGGGAGTTCAAAACCCACTTGAATCAAATGTATGAAATATGATATGTCAAGAGCTTTGTAATGTTTTGAACAACCAATAAAAAAAATTGTGGCTCATATACTCAATGGAATTTTACTCAGCATTAAAAGAGAATAAAATCATGGCATTTACAGGTAAATGGATGGCACTGGAGAAGATAATGCTAAGTGATATTAGAAAAATCCCTCCCAAAACAAATGCCAAATATTTTCTCAGCTTTAAGGATGCTGACTGATAGTGGGGTAGGGAGGGGTCCATGGGAGGAATAGATGAATTCTAGATAGGGCAGGGGATTAGCAAGAATGGTGGAATGTGATGGACATCATTTTACAAATACATGTATGAAGACAAGAATTGGTGTCAACATACTCTATATACAACCTGAGATATAAAACATTGTGCTGTATACATGTAATAATAATTGTAATGCATTCTGCTGTAATTTATTTCTTTTTAATCAATTAAAAAAATAACAACCTGTTCCTCTGATAGTCATAATGACAGCCTTTGGGCAGAAGACCTTCTGTTTTTTTTTGTTTGTTTGTTTTTGTTTTTGTTTTTTTTTACTACCCAAATTGTAAACATTCCCTTTCCTTTTTCTCAAAACTGTGTCCTCATTATTACATTAGCATCAGGGATGAGAACAAAACAATTGGCAACAAGTGCTTTAGTGGTAAAGGGAAACTGAGCTCAAAACAGAACCTTTAGAGGGTCTACACTCAGACAGTCTTCCCTAGTGACCTACAGCCAAGGAGTGGTGGCACATGTCTGCAAACCCAGCAATGCTGAAGGCTGAAGCAGGAGAAGCACAAGTGGGAGACCAGGTTCAGCAAGTTAGCAAGATCCTTACTCAAAATAAAAAATAAAAGGAGGTGGGGATGTAGCTCAGTGGTAGAGCACCACTGGGTTCAGTCCCCAGTACCAAGAAAGAAACACAAAATTGTGGCACAGATTTTGTGATGCAAAGAGAATATCACATCTCTTTCTCTTCAAATGACCAGAGGTCTGGACTTAGTGTCTCTACATGCAGTTTCCCTTCATCCAAATAGTTTAGATTTCTGCTTTGGTTTAGATCATATGAAACTTCTTTCTTTCTGTTTTTCTTTTCTTTTTTTCTGTTGCATTTTTTTTTGTTTTGTTTTGGTTTTGGTTTTGGTTCTGGGGATTGAATCCAGGCACACTACACCACAGAGCTACATCTCCTTTTTATTTATATATTTTCAGTTTGAGACAGGGTCTCACTAAGTGGCTTAGGGTCTCATTAAATTGCTGAAGCAATTTAATCCTTGCTTAAGCAAGTTGATTCTCCTGCCTCAGCCCCAAGTCTTTCGAATTACAGACACCTGCTACCACACTGTGCTAAATTTCTTTATTTCCCCTTTACAGATATGTGTGGGTATGTTTTACCAGGTATTGAAGCCCAGGGATGCTCTTTTACAGCTACATCCCAGGCTTTTTCATTTTGTATTTTCAGACAGTGTCTTGTTAAATTGCCAAGGGCTTTGTTTGAACTCATAATCCACCTGCCTCAGCCTCCCAGGGAGCTGGGATTACAGGTGCAGGTCACCAAACCTGGAATGACACAATATTTTTCATAGGCTGTACTTTATTCTGATCTATTTCTTTCCTGTGACTCCACTCCAAAGTGGCACACTGTCACGTGTACAAGAAACACATGACAATGGAGCCTCATCTCAGAGTTAGCATTTTCCATCTATACTTGTAAATGTTCTCAAATACTATATGTGGCTTTTAGCATTGCTTACATTTAAATGGAGCCTGTTGGTACCTGTCTGAAATCCAGCTATTCAAGAGGCTGTAGCAGGATGATCGTGAGTTTGAGACTAGTATGGAGAACAAAGTGAGATTCTATCTCAGCATAAGGCAGGCCTGGAACCAGATGTGGTGGGCCATCATTGTAATACCAGTGGTTTAGGAGGCTGAGGCAGAAGGATCACAAGTTCAAAGCCAGCTGCAGCAACTTAACAAGGCCATAAGCAGCTCAGTGAAATCTTGCCACAATAAAAATTGAAAAGAGCTGGGGATGTGGCTCAGTGGCTAAGTACCGTTAGTTAAAACACCAGTAACAAAAAAAGAAGAAGATGATGAATGGAGAGGAGAAAGAGGGGTAGAAAGAGAATAAGGAGGAGGAGAAGGAGGAGGAGGAGGAGGAGAGAAAGAAAATAAAAACAGCTAAGGGCAAATGGACAACCCTGACTAACGACAGAGTCCACCCACAAGCTGCCCATTCCCTCTACTGGGCACAATGACATCTGGCTCTAGAACCCAGCAGTAAAAAGTTACTTGATAGGAAAAGGGACACACTGGGACAAGCCTGCCCCCTACTGGCTCATTTTACACTAATTTCTAGGTGGCT
>NW_026013544.1:0-2559 GCF_001458135.2 Marmota marmota marmota | reverse complement strand
GTGAAATATATATATATATATATATATATATATATATATATATATATATATATATGCAAAATTCAATATGGTAACTTCATATATGTATATAGGATAGTTTGATCATTTCATTCCCACCTCCCTGCCTCTTCCTATCCCTACTCCCTCCCCCTCTCTTCCTTTCTTCTACTCCTCTGATCTCTCCTTTATTTTCATGGGGTTACCTACCCCCACCCCCCATCTTACTTTGGTCTAGCTGCACAAATAAGAGAAAACATTTGACTCCTGATTTTCTAAGCCTGTTTTTTTTCACATAGCATGATATTCTCCAGTTCAATCCATTTACCAGCAAATGCCACAATTTTATTCTTCCTTTTGGCTGAGTAAAACTCCATTATATATACATACCACATTGTCTTAATGTTTTATCTATTGATGGGCATCTGGTTCCATAACTTGGCTATTGTGAATTACATTGCTATAAACATTGATGTGGCTGCACCCCTATAGTATGCAGATCTTAAAATGTCTTTTTAAAAATATTTTTTAGGTGTAGATATCTTTTTAAAAATTATTTTTCAAGGTTAATTTTGCTGAATATAGAAATATTTGTGGATCCATTATTTTTCTCATCCCTTTAAACATATTTTAATGATTTCTCACTTGCATTATTTTTTCTTACAAAAAAAGCAGCCATTATTTTTATGTTGTTCCCTTTTGTATAATGTGTCTCTTTTTCTCTGTTTGATTTTAAATTTTTATTTCTTTCATTCTTTTTTGGTTTCCAGAAGTTTAACTGTAAAATGCCTGTGTTTATTTTTATTTGTTTGTTTTTCTACTTTAGATTCATGAATTTTTTTGAATTCATAATTGAGGATATTCATCAAATTTAAATATTTTTGTTCCTTTGATGCTCAAATATTTCTATCCCATCCATTCTTTTCCAGTGACTGCTTGATATTATTCCAGTGATTTGGGGTGCCATGTTAATTTTTTCAATTGTTTTCCTTTTTGTGCTTCAGTTTGAATAATTTCCCTTGATCTGTCTTCAAATTTATGCATCCTTTCTTCGATGTCCAATGTGCTAGTAGGTCCATCCACTTAAGTTTATTTCAGATAGTATATTTCCTAGTTCAGAATTAAATCTTTGGGGTTTATATTCTGTCCTGAAATTCTTCATTTCTTAGCCCATTATATTTATTTTTCTATGAATTTTTTTATCATATTTATTATGATTTTTAAGTCCTTAACTGGTAATCCCACTGAATGGATCATCTGTGAATCTCATTGTACCAGTTAATATTCTGATTCTTTTTTCCTGATTCTTCATATGTCATATAAACTTTTATTTTATTTCAGACAATAACACTGATCTCTGAAGTATGTGCTGCTCTCTTCAGTTTATGTCCTGGGGAAAGCAAGTTCATTTATCTGATGATCAGAGTAATCACCTATTTGCTCTAAAATTTGAGTTGAAACAGTCAAGGCCATGCCTAGGTTAGGGCAAGATATTTGATATCCATACCTTCGTCACAGCTGGAGGTAGATTTGCAGGAGAAACATTGCAGACTCACCAGTGGATGAGAAATGCTTCTGTCTCTTTAAGTTTTCATCATCAGGCCCTCCCTACCTTCCTGAGCTCTGGGGTCTGAGTGACTTCTTCTGTGAGCTGGGCCAAAGGAGCTTCCTGTGCTCACATCAGAAGGGAAAGCAGGAGGTCCTGCTTCTCAGAGCCACTCCAGAGCCTGTCACCAGGAAAGGTGAGCCTAAGTCTAGAGCTGGAGGGAGGAAGGAAGGACCTGATCCCTGGGGAGGGTTCCTGCTGTGCTCCCGACTCTACTAAGCACTGTGCAGCCCACAAGGGCCATGTTTTGTCACTGTGCAGAGCAGCCAAGGTCGTGCTCCCAGGTTTTAAGAGATGATCCGAATTCCAAATAGAGCAAGTTCAGAGAAGGTTGGGGAGCATCTTCCCCAAGCACACACATTATGGGAATTATGGGAACTAAAACCTGTCTCTTCCCACGGTGAGTGCTGGATCTGCTTCCAAGAACAAAGCACAATTTAAAAGACATGAAACGTCCCCAGGTTGTATATTCAGCAAAGGCAAAGGATATTTCTGTGGCCCGTGAGCAATCTAACCTTGGGGCAGCGAGTTACTATGTGGAAACCTGGGTACACCTGAACTCTCCACCTCACTGACCACAGCAGGGGCCTTCAGGAGACATCTAAATCAGGACCTTGGTCTCCTATCCCTCACCCTCAATGTCCCTTAAATATCTGTTCCCTAATTCAAGCTTTTCCCACTCCAGCTGCACAGACACCTCAATGTCCTCATCTATACAATGAAAGGATTTGAAAAATAACTGATTTCCAACTCTGAGTTATGGACTGACTACATCAGAAGGATCCCATTCTTTGAATCAGAATCTCTAATGGTGGGTGGGAGAAATGTGAATTTTGACAGAACACTAAAGTCATTTGAAAAACAAGTTTGGGAGGAAAGAAAATAATGAATTTTGACGTCTCCTAAAGTATTAAGAATATAGATTTGCACGTTTTATATTTGTGAATAATTAAGAA
>NW_026013543.1:0-2559 GCF_001458135.2 Marmota marmota marmota | reverse complement strand
TTTTATTTCTGAACTCCCCCCCCCCCCCCAACGCCACCCATGAGGAGGCCCTCTCAGGGACACCACACCCCAACCGGAATTCCCTCTAGGGCACTTCACCAACCAAGGAGAACTCCCTAGGAATTCCTGATGAGAACTCCAAAGTAGCGACCTCCCCCCCAGGCAGACAGCAGGGGTCTATATACAATTGAATACACAGCTTAACTTAACCATCATCATCTCAATGGCTTGCTGGCATCACCTCTCAACCACTCCCTATAGCAAAATGCCAGGTGCCACCCGACTCAACTCGACTGTGGCCCTCAACATCTCCCCCCTTCTGTTTAATTAAATGACAAGCATGTGGCTTAGGGACCTTGCCTCTCTTAGGTTGTCCAGTACTACATATGGTCTTTACCCGTCATCGGATGAGCTGACCTTCAAGGCGTCAGCCTCCTGTCTTAGGTTGGTACCATTGCAATTGGATCTTACCCGTCATTAACTATCGGTCCAGCATACAGCCATACTACCAGTCCAGCATACAGCCATACATAGGCCTTTGCACCAGTGGGGGGGTGAGCTTCTTTGCCTCACCTCTGTTGGCCCCCAAATTTTAGACCATCACAAGCAGAAGGGAGGAGGATGCAAAAATGCCACGACACCAAGCCAAATGACGGCACTTTTGGAAAAATTGTACCACCGATGACACCATCAGCAAAGATACTCCAGCACTACCACAATTCGCTGCACCAACAGATAGTTCATAATGCATACAAGTGATACATAGTCCAGGCAAGTTCTTCAAGCAGTTCAAAGCAGAGGAATCTATTAATATGTCCATTTCCTCCCAAAGTAAATCGACTCCTTGATTGAGCATCCCTTGTTGAGTTACATTATTCATTGATGCATCAGTTTATACAGTTTGTTGTGATAGCTATCACAGAAGCTGTAGTTTGGTTTTATCTTTGTCTTCTCCGGCACTGGGATGAAGATAGGAATTCTGGCAATGATGGCTAAAAAAAAAAAATTATGTAACATTCCAGCAGGCACTAATAGAAAGCAATTTTCTAAACAATTTAGTATCCTGAAAAGAATTAGATATAATGAAAAGGAAAGGTGAAAGTAAACAAACAGATCTGTTAACCTCCTTTTCTGTTCACATATTAAAACAATCCTCAACAGCTGTTTACCCAATTTAAATTAAACCATTTAAATCATGTGAATAAAAAAAAAATTTGGATCCATTTTTTCATGAGCGCTCCTCATATATGATATATGGACATACGCACATACAGACATACAACACAAAACACAAGTGTGCACACATAATTCAATACATACAGCACATAACATAATAGCAAAGGCCTTGTAGCTTTTCACAGGTGAAATCTCCATTGCAATGTTTAAAAACTCCACAGTCAAAAAATAGAACTGATCAGAAAAACATTAACCTAGGTCTGTATGAGCTCAAAAAATAAAATAGAACTTCATGATGTGGGAAAGGGCAATAATAAAATAGATACTGAAAAAAAGTATCCTGGTTACTACCTAGGTTTGACTCTTCTTTTGATATTCCATCCTTCTTCCTGTAACTTGCATAATGGGTCTGAAGGTATTCCCACAAGCAAGCCCCAAGGTTTTTTGTTTTTTGTTTTTTTTTTTTACATTTGAAATAGGCTTTAATGGTGTTCATTATCCATTAGCCTCCAGGTGAGGGAGAACCACTGTCGCAGATGTAAGGATATCAGCTGTATGGATTTGAGCCAAGTCATTCTCTTTTTGGTCTGTAGAAATCACTTTAGTTCCATTGTCCTGTTAGAATATCCTTCCAAAGTACCTTGGGCTTATGTACATTTTTTGGACACATATGCCTTTCCGCAGCACTAAGCCCTGATGAATCCAAATTTAAAAAGTTTAGAGTAAAAAGGGTTAAGTTTATCTTTGGGGGATATATACCCCTTCCCAATTTCCTCTTTTTGATTTAATAAGTACATTTTAATAGTTTGATGAGCTCTTTCAACTATGCCTTGTCCCTGTGGATTGTATGGGATTCCTGTTATATGAGTAATGCCAAATGATGAGCAAAATTGTTTAAAAGAGGTAGAAGTATAGCCAGGACCATTATCTGTTTTTAACTGTTTTGGAATGCCCACAGTGGCAAAATTTTGTAAGCAATGAGCTATAATATCTTTAGTTTTTTCTCCGGCATGAAGGGAGCCCATCAAAAATCCGGAAGAAGTATCAACTGTAACATGCAAATATTTTAATTTTCCAAATTCTGGCAAGTGTGTGACCTCCATCTGCCAAATATGGTTAGGTATCAGTCCTCTAGGATTGACTCCAAGACTAACTTGTGGTAAAAAAGTCACACAATTTTGACATTGTTTTATTATTTGTCTAGCTTGTTCCTTAGTTATTTTAAAATGCTTTTTTAAAGTATTTGCATTGACATGGAAGGATTTATGAAAATTTGTAGCTTCTTCTAGCGTAGAAAAAATATGTATGTCATGTGTAGTTTTATCTGCTAAATCATTGCTCAAACTAAGGGCTCCAGGCAATCCTGTATGTGCCCTGATATGT
>NW_026013542.1:0-2559 GCF_001458135.2 Marmota marmota marmota | reverse complement strand
TATATATATATATATATATATCTGATACCGGTATGCAGTAATATCTCTGTACCTTCAGCACAAGGATAGGCACACAAAAACACTCATTTTCCAGTGCTTTTATTTACATATTTAACATTCACAAACCAAGTTACAGGTTTCTTCTTTTCACAGGTTTATTATTTATAGGAACAATCAGGATTAAGATGGGAGTACCGGAGAGGACCACAAAATTACCATCAGTGATGGCGCAGAGTATACAGGCTCTGCAAGGACAAGAGAGTGAATAAGAGTGGTGTGTGGCCACTTCCTACCAGGGGTACACTGACTTCATTAAGGCAAAGTCTTGACTCTGACATTTCTTCCTCTTACCTAGTTTAGCCCATCTAGAAAGGTATTCTATTCCTGCATGCCTACTGAGGTGTTAGGAATGTTAAAAGGTATGAGAAATAAGTATATGCATCCCTTGACTATAAACACCTGAAGAGATAAGTTACATCTGATGCATTTACCATCCCTCTGGGAAATTTAAGAGGCAAAAGTTTGAGTCTTAAAACTTTGAGAAAAAAGGTTAAATGTGTGTGGAAGAGACAGGAAAGAATTCAAAAAGAGACGAGGGCAGCAAACCGAACTCTTCTTAATGTACAACTAATTTCGTGTTCTCAGAGGCTGTTGATGTGTAGTGTTCCACTACTCAGAAAAAAGGATCAGCATTATGTACCTCCAATCAATTCTAGGGTGGAAAGTCTAATAATAAGGGGGCAATCCCTGGGGAAGGGGTGTGTTCTTTTTCAGGTATACAATAATGCAATCCAAAATTGTGTACTACTATGCTTTCATCTGTTATTCCTATTGTAAATTAATTTCCTGTGTGACCTCAGGCAATTTACTTAGCTTCTTCTGTGCCTCAATTTTCTACATGTAAAATGAGAACTCTAGCACTTTATGTCTAGGAGTAGAAGAGACACACCATGCACTGAAGAACAGTGCCCAGCCAAATCAATAAAGACAGAAAGCAGATTGGTGGTTGACAGGGGCTGAGGTGAATGGGTAGTGGGAGTGACTGCTCATGGATGTGGGGTTCCTTTGTGAAGCAATAATGGTGTTTGAAAATTAGATAGCAGTGATGTTGTGCAACTCCGTAAATACACTAAAAAACACTGAGTGGTACACTTTAAAAGGGTGAACTTCATGGTAAAGTGTATCTCAATAAAGCTGTTATAAAAATCCTTAAAAAAATAGAATAGTGCCTGGTACACAGCAAGTGCCCAATAAATGTTAGCTATGATTAGTAATATTATTGTCATTATTATTGATTTGGCCATCCTATGGCCTAAGTAAATCCCTAGAAAGTCTCTATTTTTAATAAAAGCCCACGGAATCTAGAAAAATGTGTCTAATTTACATACATAAATTAACATTCATACATTTACTTCCATCCAAATGTCTCAGAAATTAACAGTCTAGTTAAGAATCACAAATCAGTGCTTTGTACTGGACTAACAGCTGCATGCAAAGAAAGTCTTATGAAATCATGATAAGCTTTAGATAAATTCTGAAGACTTGATGTTCCCCAAGAATTTGAACTGACAGATTTTTCATTTTCCTCTCTGGGAATAAACAGGCAGTCCAAACAACAGTTAAGTCAATAGTACAAAGTACACTGTTAAATCTCCAAATACAGCCATGCCTGCCTTCTGATCACATTCTGAGGAATACTGTTTGCAAAAACAAACAAACAACCCCCCCCAAAAAATAAGTGGAATGAAAAGAGAAATGCTTACCAGTCTCATGCTCTGTGACCTTATCCAACAGAAAAATCCCCCCACAATAAAAAAGATCAAATTCAAATTCAATTCATGTAATGAAACTTTTAAGAAGCAAAAGACTTAATGGTAATGGTTGACTTTTAAGACCAAACTGCACATTCAAGTATGTTGTCATCAACTGAGTTTTAAAAATCTGAACAGCAATTGTCAAATCTTCACCCTTCCTATTGCTAAAGAAAAGAAAATGGTTCTCAGTCTCAGAAGTGGGAGCAGCAAGTGATCATCCTTAATGGTGATGATGGCTCATGTCCTGCAGTGATGCTCACATGCTTGAATTTCATCTCAAGCATGAAACTTTCCAATTCCTGTAACAGGGCTTCCTCTCTTTGAGCCTCCTACCCTTTCTAGACCTCATTTCTATTATCAGCCATTGTGCCTTTGCAGCAACTCAGGGGAAAGTTGTGCTGAGGGCTACAACTTCCAGACACTTAGGTCTTCTGAGACAGAAGACCAGTGCACTTTCTGCATATATTAAAAACATTTATTTATACCTTCTAACTGACCATTCACTTTCAGAAAAAAATTAAACCTCCAATTTACCCACCTTTCCCCCCCACATTGCTGGGGAAGGGACCCAGAGCTTTGCACATGGTAGGCAAATACTCTACCACTGAGCCACCCCCCAGCCCTACACCTTTGCTTTAATCATATAAAACCATTTGCTGAGTCCCCCCAGAGCAATAGATTAATATGCAGATCAAGCCCCCTTAATATCCATTATGTATAACTCCTCCATTGGACACCCCCCCCC
>NW_026013541.1:0-2560 GCF_001458135.2 Marmota marmota marmota | reverse complement strand
AATCACCTTGGGCTTCTGGTGAGGGTGGCACATCATACAGGAGTATGTATAAGAGCAAAGGATTCATATCACAAAAGGGAAAGAGGGGAAGATAATACCCTTTGAGGACAAATCCCAACAACCTAAGGGCCTCGCACTAGGTCTCACCTCTTAAAGGTCCCTATGATCACCTACAATGCCACCCTGGGCACCAAGTCTTCAACACATGGGACTTTAGGTCACTATAGCAGTGACCTCAAACTTTATCAACATTTAGATAGTTTTTTCATGAGAGAAACAAGAAGCCACTGTCCAAGGCCTTAGGTTACTGTAAGCTCAAGTCTATTTGTTCGAAGGCTTTCCTGTGCACAGCTGCCTGTGATCCTGAGAGTAATCCTAGGGAAAGCTAAGGAGAAAACAGAGGCTCAGAGAGGTGACTTGTGGTCTCAGAGCTGCTAGAACCAGGACGAAGGTTGGCCCTTTCTACTCCATCCAAAAGTTTGCCTCCACTTCTTTCTCCAGGCAGTGTGAGTGCCAACCTTCACACAGGCCTTGTTCTCCTGATGAGATGACTGTTGGCTCTGCTCTTAGACTTCCGGTTGATGCAGGCTCTTATGGTTTATCACCTTCTCTTTCATTCATTTTGGGGTTCCGTGATTCAACTGTGAGAATGTATTCAGCACCTACTATGTGTCAAGCACTGTGTCCCCTTTAGAAGGGAACCAAACACCCTGTGTCCGTGGAAGAACATTTATATGTATATAGAATTATATCTAAAGTTTCCCATCAAAATCAATTTTTGAAGATCTTTGGAAAGGAAGTGCCTCTAGGTTAAAAAAAAAATCAATGTGTATCCATATATGATCTTATAGCAAAGACTAAGGAAGTCTTAAACTACTGTAATTTTCTGGGTACTGTTTTAAAAATACAAAGAAAGCAAAAGGAAGGATAGGAGAAAATTGGGAAATAGCCATTTAAGGGTTCAGAGGTGTTCTTATGCCTGAGCCATCTTGAGTCATTGTGGTTTGAAGTAACACTAATATATCATCTGGGATTTAAAATCAACATTTTTTTTTTTTTTTATAAAACCTAACATATCACTTAGTGCCACAAGCAAGCCTCTGGGGTGGGGATCCTGCTCCCCTATCCTGTGACCACACTGGTGGAGGGTTGTATACTGCCTGCCTCCATGCCATTTTATCAGAATCTTAAGGTACTCGCTGACTGAGCTTGTATAATATATTTCAAAAATCATTGCTGGGCACAGTGACATTACACACCTGTAATCCCAGTGGCTCAGGAGGCCATGGCAGGAAGATCATAATTTCAAAGTCAGCCTCAGCAATTTAGCAAGGCTCCAAGCAACTTAGCGATACCCTATCTAAGAATAAAATATTAAAAGGTGCTGAAGATGTGACTCAGTGGTTACTGGGTTCAATCCCAGGGTTGGGGGGAGGTATTTTTTTTCCTAGATAAATATGTTAGATCATCAGCACAGCCTCATGGCTTCAGGGAGTCACCTGAGATTTGTCTAAGGACTGTCCTCCTGAAAAGTTAGAACACAGACTCCTACACACACCTCTACACTCCAGAAAGGGTTTTGGATCCATGTAAGAGTTAAGTGTGATCCTTGATAAGAAAAAATGATCTGGGAACCACAGTGAATCTACATAATGTGGTATGCATAGCTCATGTTAAAACCGAATTGCTATGCTCAAAATGTAACACTTCAGAAAAGTGAGTTGAATTCATTTTTTCCTAAATATGATTATTGAATATGAATATATTATCTTAAATAAAACAATGCATCGGTGTCACCTCACATAACAGGAAACCCATTATTTGGCATATTTCAAAATCCTCACGTGCAGCTATCGATTAAATATTGTAATTGAGCTTCCTTTGGACTCCTTCACCCCTGGACTGTAAGTCTGACAGCTGTATTTCCCTCACCAGATATAATCTTCTTTTGTTTAGAAAAACAGAATAATTTCTCTGAGAATTCATCTTGCAGTAAGTTAGCTGTTGTGTTTTGTAACTAATGTTTAGCAGTTATTGAAACTCACTTGATTAGTATTGTCTTAGTTATTTGTTTTTGTTTTTTGAGAAAGCATTATGTAAAGGAAAGAGAACCACGTGGTGTTGGGGTTAACAGATCCAGGTTCAAAAGCTAACTCAACCACTTATTCCTTACGTGATATTGGGCAAGTCATTTATTAAGCAGGGATGGTGCTTCATGGACTTGGCTATCTAATGGGGTCACTGATGTGGGTCAAGTGGGATGAACAGACAGCACTTGCAAAACTGTAAAGCAACAGATGATGTAAGATTTTATTCTTTTGGTTTTGCTTTTAAGCCCTCCCGCTAAACAGACACTCAGCAGCTTTGAGTGTCCATTCTTTTTTCATTGTAACTTGTGTTCCATGTCTAAGAGTAATGAAGTCGATTATGATACGAGATGATATAAAAGAACCAATAAAACTAGTATGCATAAACAGCTGACTGTGAATGAAGCCAAGAGAAATTAGGAGAAACCACTAACACTGAACATAAAATTTTCTAAGCTTCCTAGTAGTCACAA
>NW_026013540.1:0-2560 GCF_001458135.2 Marmota marmota marmota | reverse complement strand
CCCAATCAGGGAGATAAATGAGACCGCTGGAGGACAGAAAGCCAATCAGTGCATTTGCTGTGAAGAGGAGGGTCATCAGAAAAGGGAGACATCCCTGATGCTTCCGAGGGAAGCCACATGGTCAAGCAAGGCCTGGACCCATCCTAGCGCAAATGGCACTAGCAGCGCAAATGGCACTAGAGGAACTGAGAAGCTACTGTAAGTTCCCCGAGGACTCCCAAGGAAACTCAGCTGACTGTTAACAATAGATAGAAACAAAAGTCAGTTTGACTTGCTTCATCTTAAACACTTAGCAAAGACAGTCAAAGCCAAAACACAGCTATTCCTGGACATTTTAAATAATAATAATAGTTAAATGTAACTTCCAAAAATAAGTAAACTAGAGGCTGCAAAAGAGATTCTCAGACAAAAATGCCTGATAACTATTAAAAGGAACTGCCAGAGTAGTTTTTAGTTTGAGGCCTACAGATATTCCTAACCTACACAGGTAGGCTTAGTGTTTGCTAGTATGGTTATCCAGCCCTAAGTAACAGAATTAAAGATTTCTCTATTAGACACAGGTCATACTAGTAAAAGGATTTTGCAAGATCAGATGACATTAAATTATTTAACTGTGTCTTAAGGGGAAGGATATCTGTAACCCTAAAAGTTAAATATCATGTTTACAGTCCTGGTAACTGTAAATGTTAAAGCCTGGTGAGGGAACTTCTGTACAGTGACATGTTCCAGCTGCTACAACACTTATTCAGTACTAATGGTTTGTTTCTCTCATAGAAGCACCCATCCCCAGATGACAACCTGTTTTTCCCCAACCAGACTTCAAATTGAACTGACTTCTAAAAGGGAACTCACGTCCCCCACATCGCCCCTCACGTCTTCAAGCCCCCTCATGTTCGACACCCCTTTTTCAGCTCTGAAGCAGCCAGAACGAGTCATCACCCCTTCTCCACACAGCAATAAAGTTTCTAAAATTAGGTGGGGGACAAAGCCAAAAATGAATAGGCAGTGTAGATAGGTAAATCGAGTCAGGTTGGATCTAGGAGACCAATTTTAAGTAAGTCTGGGAAGTTGAAGACTGTCCCCTGAGGATTACTGTTTACCAAGATGTAGAGCCTGCCCAAATAGGCCCACAACTGAGGGAACCATGATTGATTCCCAAGTTTCCAGACAAAGGGGGGAATGAAAAACCAGCCTCTATCTCAGAGCAAAGCTGTCCAAGGAAGGGACATGGCCTTTGTCCTTGGAAAAACCCACAGAGCACTCCTAGGCACATTCCCACCCTGATAAGTTGTTTATCTACAGGAGATCTGCTGCGCCAGGTGTCCCTGACTCAGTCAGGCTAAGTGGGGATCCATAGCAGCCCCCTAGCAGCCACCAATCAGCATGAGACAGGGATATACCTGGGATGCCAGATAACCCTCCCAGTAGTTTATGGTAGTTGATAACCTGTTGGGAAACCATGTAGTTCAGCACATACACCCCTCTTGGCTTAAACCAATCAGTTCAAACGAATACCCCTTTTGTACTGACCAATCACTCCTACCTAACTTGTTCCCACCAGTGAATGTGCTAATCATGTTTTAGAGTTGTTGTTTGATTTTCCCGCAGCGTGAGGTGATTTGTTATGCTGTGTGTGAAGTCCCTGCCCTTTTCAAAGAATGTATATAAGCTCTGCTCAAGCTGTTCTCGGGGCTCTTTGCTCTTTACCTCTTCAAGGTAGGCTTGGAGCCCCAGCATGCTGGACCCCCAATAAACCCTTTGCTGTTGCATGAGACAGTCTCTTGGTGGTCTTTTCCTCCGACTTTTGCCTGACCTTTACAAAATTAAAACCTTCCACGATAAGCAAAAGTTAAAAGAATTTGCAGCTAGAAAAC
Organism: Marmota marmota marmota; assembly: GCF_001458135.2. Lineage (NCBI taxonomy): Eukaryota > Metazoa > Chordata > Mammalia > Rodentia > Sciuridae > Marmota > Marmota marmota. Next base: position 686 of record NW_026013540.1, on the reverse strand, counting down.
CAGCTCTTCAAAACATCCTTGGCAAAACATTACAGGAAGAGGAAATGCAAATAACAATGAAAACCAATAAGGTAGTACAGTAAAGGGAAAAAATAATCAAAGAGAAAAAACAAATCATGTTAAGTAACATAAATAAAGAAATATGGCTGGAAGTACAAACCATATCTCAATAGTAACCCTAAATGTTAATGGCTTAAACTCACCAATCAAGAGACACAGCCTAGTAGAATGGATAAAAAAAAAGATCCAACAATATGCTGCCCAAAGGAGATCCATTTGATAGGAAAAGAAATACATAGACTGAAGGTGAAAGGTTGGGGAAAATCATATCACTCATATGGACCTTGGAAACAAGCAGGAGTGTCCATACTCATATCAAATAAAATAGACTTTAAGCCAAAGTTAATCAAAAGGGATAAACAAGGACACTACATACTGCTCAAGGGAACCATACACCAACAAGACATAACAATCATAAATATATATGCCCCAAACAATGGTGCATCTATGTTCATCAAACAAACTCTTCTCAAGTTCAAGAGTCAAATAGACCACTATACAATAATTATGGGAGACTTCAACACACCTCTCTCACCACTGGACAGATCTTCCAAACAAAAGTTGAATAAGGAAATTATAGAACTCAATAATACAATTAATAACCTAGACGTAATTGACATATATAG
>NW_026013539.1:0-2560 GCF_001458135.2 Marmota marmota marmota | reverse complement strand
TATATATATATATATATATATATATATAAAATTATGTGTTAATATTCTTATCCCTCCTTGGATGCAATTACCATGAGAAAATAAAAAGTCTTTAACAATATATCATCAGTAACAATATATGATAATAACTTCAAAATGCATTTTTACCAGTTTCTTAATTTGGTCCTTTTAGTAGCATCACATAATATTTTAATTGTTAAATGGTAAATAAATAAATGTTATAGATTTAACTGATTGCTATATACTAATTATGCCCTCTGATATGGGTATACAGAAAGTACATTTCATCAAAGACTTCACAATCTCTTGGAATCATATATATAAAAAGTAATAATATTCTAGTAATGATATTCAGATACATGAAAAACAATTGTAAATTAAAAATATAATTTTATAGTAAACATATTGGCAAAAATAGCTTTTCAATAATAACCTGTAGTATTTTAATAGGAACTAAAGTTAATTTTATAAATGACTTTGTAGCCAAGTTAACACTTTTCATTAACAATAAGTACTTTGATGCACACAAATAATTTATTTTACCCAAATTTTGAGCTACCTATATTTTAGAGTACCTTAGAGACTTGTTGAATTGTTCAGTAAATTATTGTTATGCTCTTGAAATAGAAAAGCACAGGGTTGAACCATGGTACCACATCTGTGTTTTAATTTTGTTGTTGTTGTTTTTCCAGTGGTGCTGGGGTTTGAACCCAGGGCCTTGTGCATGCGAGGCAAGCACCCTACCAACTGAGCTATGTCCCCAGCTTGGTACCATATCTCTTGAACATTTAACCATCCTGTTTGATTCTGAATCACAGCTTAATAGTATATGTTCTCACTTGATGTTTGTATCCTTTCTTAAAGTGATGCTAGTGAAAATGAGGGTTCATGATATTTATCAAAGGAGCAGTAGCAGGAACCACTGGCAAAGAGAAGCCAGAGTGATGATGTCAGTAGAACCTGTGGAACAATGTAGAGAACCATCATGAGATATACATGGTGGGTAGTACATCACTTCCAAGCTTTCAGATAAGTCTCAAGGTGTTGCTTAATGTAATTATAGAAAGGGAAAATAATATTTTGTTATTCTCCCCTATATAACTCAGGTTAATGCATCTGAAAAACAGGGAAGTTGGGGGAAATAAAGTCCCAATGCATATATTCATTTGGGAGAAATATATATTATCTGAAATCTCACTCAATCGCTTTTCAGGCTAGTGGTGATATATAGCATATAAAATTATCATAACTCCAAGCCTATATTTAAAGAGGTGGTTGTAATTAGAATAATTGTTTGTGACTTTGCTGAATAAGAGAATAAGCTGAGTGATTTCAGAAAAAGTTTTAAAGATTAACTAGCCCATGCCAACCTTAGTAGTGATAAATTTTGATTATGGTGCACATGAATATTCAGTTTTTAAAAGCTTCATGGTGATTTGGTGATTACAAAATTTGGAACCTTTAAAAGTATTGATTGCATGAATTGTCATTCAGACATTTTCACTTACTTATCTAACACTGAATAAGGAAAGCTACAACTCATAATCAAAACTATCCAAGTATAGCAGAGTGTTTCAAACATTGATTATTTGATAACATCAGTTCTTCATAATTTATCAAAAGAATAAATTATAAAATAATTATAAAATAAATAAAATTATAAAATAAATGATAAAAGAATTCAGGTAAGTAGGATATAGTTTACACAAATATTCTGGTTAAGATAATGCATTGCATGTTATAGTTTGGAAATATTTTTGTAAAATCTTGGAAGAAATTGAAAGTTTAAAAAATTGCTTACCAAATATGCTCCAGAAAAAGTCCATTCTTTTTTCCTAAAATTATTTCCAAATACATTGTTGTACTCTGAATTGTCTAATATTCAAAATCATTTTACTTGTAAAACATGTAATAGTTGTCTACATATTTACTGCTGGGCACTCTTGTAATTCCATCAACTTGGGAAACTGAGGTAGGAGGTTGTCAGGTTTGAGTCTAGCCTCAGCAACTTAGTGAGATTTTTTTTCTCTCTCAAGAACTGAGAATATAGCTCAGTGATAAAGTGCCCTTGGTGAAAACAAACAAACAAACAAAACAATTAAACTACATGTTTAAACATGATTAATTCATTGTTAAATTTCCATTTTGATAACAATAATGTGCATTAAAGTTTAATTGGAAACACTTCTCCACTTCATTCCAAAACACTGTGCCATAAAGCAAAAATTTTTTTATTGATTGACAATTATACACATTTTTATTGATTGACAATTATACATATTTACTCAACTTCTGCTGTTTGGTCAAACTCTTTGTGAAAGTATGAACTTCACAAAAAAAGACACCTGCTTTTCTTTCATATTTCCCTGGTTGTTTTTAGAACCATTTTTTTTTATATCATTGAGCTCCAAGGGCATGGAATAGCATTTCTTTTACATTCTTATTAATCACTCAAAATAATTATTTTTATTTTCCACTCAACATAGAAATAAACTTAAAAAGTAAATATATATATATATATATATATATATATATATATATATATAACCCAAATCCTTCA
>NW_026013538.1:0-2560 GCF_001458135.2 Marmota marmota marmota | reverse complement strand
GGGGGGGGGGGATATTTTAGGAATTAAATTTGAATGATATTTAGGTTTGTCAATTTCTAAATTTGGCCTCAAATTTATAAAGCTTAGAAGAATTATAAAGTATGATAAATTCAAATCTATTGAATTTATATAAAATATGGTATGATATCAGTTGAAATTGAAGGTATTAAAACTGGAGGAAGGGCTGAGGATGTGGCTCAAGCAGTAGCGCGCGCTATCCTGGCATGCGTGCGGCCCGGGTTCGATCCTCAGCACCACATACAAACAAAGATGTTGTGTCCGCTGAAAACTGGAAAATAAATATTAAAAATTCTCAAAAAAAAAAACTGGAGGAAAGGAAAAATAATCTTTGTTATTTATGATATTATAAGATATTTAGTGTCATTTTTTTTTCCCCTCAGTACTGGGGATCAAACCTAGGGCCTTGCACATGCTAGGCAAGCACTCTACCACTGAGCTAAATCCAAAGTCTTTCTAATTTTTTATTTTGAGGTAGGGTCTTGCTAAGTTGCCCAGTAAGACCTTGAATTTTTGATCCTCCTGCTTTAGATTCCTTGGTAGCTTGAATTACAGGTCTGAACTATCACCAGCACCTGCTTTAGTGTCTTTATAATTGAAAATATCACCACCAAACAAATCCACTTTATGACTGTCTAACAAAATTAATTTTACTTATCTACTATTTGTCAACATAACAGACTTTATTTTCTTGCTAAGTTCCCAGGATGGTCTCAAACTCATGGGCTCAAGTGATCCTCCCACCTTGGTTTCCTGAGTGCTGGTCCTACTGAATCCAGCTAAAAGATCACAGGGACTCAGAAGATATCCCTCTTTTACCTCTCACTAGCTGTGTGACCTTGGAGGACACCATCATACCCTGAGAGGCTGTTTTCACAATTATAAAGTGAGCTGATTGGGCACCAGGACCTCTATAATCTAGTTCTAAAATTCAAAAATGAACTCAGTCTCCCACTGTCCAAGTGCAAAAGCCTCATATCAGATGTCAGTCTAGGATCTAGTTACAAAGGTCTACCTATTCAGAGAAAGCATAGAAAGGAGCGAAGGTAAATAGCCTTATGGTTCAGCAGTAATCTAATGACAAAACATAATACTTTATATTTTATGAGGCTGTACAATTACAACAACCTGGCACATTGTGGAGAAGAGATTCCTTGCTCCCTGGGAGTATATAAAACTACAAAACACAAAGATGTACCGGTAATTATAGTTTATAATACCTTAAAATACATATAAACCCAGGACTATGTGTCATACATGTTTCATTATTGGAAACAAAATTCTTTTCAGGCAAATTCTCAGGTCTCTATAAGTTGATCTGCCTCTGAGCAAGAACAAATTATAGAAAGATGTATAATCAGACTTTCTGATGACTCTGCCTGTGTAAGTCCCATATTATCTGATCACAGCTTCAGATCACTAAAGCTCAAGTGGTCACTTATTTTAAATTTCTTGCCTGTAATCTTCACAATATACCTGACAGGAGAAGGATGCTGCAGGAATTTTCCATTGAGTAAAGAAATCATTAAGAAGAAGAATATTTATTTATTTTGGGGGGAGGGCACTGGGGATTGAACTCAGAGGTGCTTTAGGACTGAGCTATATTGAAAGCTCTTTTTATTTTTTAATTTTAATACAGAATCTCACTATACTGCTTAGGACATAGCTAAATTGCTGAGGCTAGCCTAGAATTATTGATATCTCCTGTCTCAGCTTCCAAGGTCGCTGGGATTACAGGCATGCACTACTGCACCTAGCAAGAGGAATTTAGAAAAGATCAATGACAACAAGCATTTAAATGAATGCCTTAGGAAAGAAAATTGAGATTTGTTTAATCTGACACCAGATTGAGAATAAGAATATCCGGGATCTGGATCCTAGACTGACTCCAAAGGAAGTCGAGACTTCCTTCTCCATAGCTACTCTCTAGGAAACTGGTGGGTCCCAAGTGTATCTTCTTTCACTGTGCTACCCAAGGGTAAAAATCAAAATAACGCAGTACTACATCTGTTAAGCCAGGGTAAAGTACCTACCCCCACCCTCCAAAAGCATAGGTGTTGGATCTCACATCCTGTCTGGTTTAAGCCACATCCTTAGATAGCACCTAAAATTGCATCATCCTCCACCTTGTGGAGGCATCTTTTCCTTTAAATGAACGGCAAGTCACCATTAAAAGTGGTTCCCAAAATAACCCAGTGGTTTCATTGCCATCGGAATATCTGACATCAAGACTGAGGAAGCGGATGCATCTCCTCCGAGGGGGAGGGACCGTGGTGTTAACCTTCACACTTGACTCTACTCAGTTACTCAACAGGAACAGCTGCCAAACCCAGGAACTTAAAAATCCAGACAATGGGTTACATTCCTCACCTCCTAATTATTTAAAAAATTTAATAAATAGCTTCACATGAACAGAATGAGTTTTAGGCAAAGGGAACTAAAGATAGTAAAAACATTTGATCATCTGATAGGGGCTGGGGACATAGCTCAGTTGGTAGGGTACTTGCCTTGCATGCACAAGGCCCTGGGTTCAATCTCAAAC
>NW_026013537.1:0-2560 GCF_001458135.2 Marmota marmota marmota | reverse complement strand
TATTTAACCTGATTCAAATATTTTACAAAATATATGTATAAAATATACTAAAATATATGTATAAATATTGATGGGGCACATGATTCCCCATCAATATGAATACTTTTATGTTTCTATGTATGATTTAAATTGTTTTAAAATGTAGCACTACATTAGGAAAACTTGTAGAAGTTATATTTTCTAGATATTTTTGTTTTAAGAGTGAACAGCAAATGGGAAAAACAAGACCCACATCATTTTCCAAGGCCATGGATGAATTGTGATATATCCAAACAAAGAAATTCTATTCAGAAATGAAAAGTAGTAAACTATTGGTAAAAAAGACAATATAGTTAATTTTATAAATGAATACCCTAACTTACAGGATCCTGAACTATAAAACCGCACCCCAAATAGTACCTGAAATATAGTAACATATAGATCAGTAGTTCACAGGGAAGATGGGAGAATATGAAAAAGAAATAAAAATTGATTTAAAGGAACAGAATAATTTTTTATAATATTGGTATTTTTTTGTCTTGAGTGTAGTGTTGGCTTCATTGCTGTGTATGTAAGTTAACAATGAACAGCCTGTATTCTTTAAACAGATTATTTTAACTGTATATAAGTATATAACACTAGAAAAAAAAATTCAGTATCTAAAATATTAGCATTTTAATTTTCCTGACAGAAACATTACAATATAAAATTAACAAAATTTTACTTGTGAATTTATAAGTCAATTTATAATTGTGAAATAAATAAATGCAAATTTATAGCAAAAAGTAAAAAGAAAAAAATGTTAGTTGTTTCTCATTTCAAAGAAGCATGATGGGGAGTATTTAACTGCCTAATTAACAAAACTGTTGTACCAGGTGGTTCTATTATTTTGATATAGCAGTTTCATAATTCATGTAAATCCTATGACAAGATATCCTCAGTTCTAGTGCCAAATTTTAACTAAATGTAGATATAGCTGGAAACTCACATACTTAACAATTATTTTTTAAATCATACTTAAAGAAAATATCTGACTATAACATTAGTATTAAAACTACTTTGTAACATAATAAAAAAAAAGATGGCTTTTTTCCTGTCATTTTTTACTTAAATATCATGCATGAACTTACATAAATGCATCCAAGTTTCAATGTAAATATTTAACATGCTGGATATGGCATATCGTTTACTGTATTATATACTCACTACATCAAATATATTCCATAAGATCCTTTTCATGATTCTAACTAAAATTAGAAATTGTCTCAGAATTCACTGTGTTAATTAAGAAATCTAGGTTCCAGAGTCCATTGAATTTAAATGTATTTTCTGTATTTTGACTCACTGTTTTAGTGGTCTAACTTTGTCATTCTAAATTTTAGGGATATCATTATGAGATAACACATTATTCAGCAATAGACCAAAATGGCCTTAGGCACTTTCTCAGATAAACAAGGGGATAACAAAGGCAGTAGGCAAATTGTGAGATTCTAATTACCTAAAAGATGGTTGGTTTTACTGCAGTATAGATATGAAAAATTATTAGCATGTATTACATTTACACAAGGGTGCTCCAGGGGCATTTAGACCACCTAAATGCAATATACACACTTGGTCTCAAAAGAGTTGAAATAAACCTGTGTCTCTAAAGGAAGTATGGACAAGGAATGCTACTATTTGTATTTGTAATATTAGAACTATTTTATGCTTATATCATGAAACAAACAAAAGAGCTTTTTGACTCATTTTATTGGTTAAATTTTATAATAAAGTCAAACACATATTAAATTATTTCTTATAATTTTGCCCATAAAATAGTCTATCTATCTATCTACACACACACACACACACACACACACACACACACACATATATATATATATATATATATATATATATAGAGAGAGAGAGAGAGAGAGAGAGAGAGAGAGAAAGTCTATAAAATGATAGATAAAGATAGATAGATTCATTTTAGAAAGGAACTTTTCCTTCATACTCTTCTGAAGTTTTGCTAACATAGTATCTACAGGGATAATATAGAAAATAAAAATAAGATAGTAATATAAAAATTATTCCAACAGCTTCCAAGATAGTATTGTAGAAGGAAGAAAAATCCTGACACTCTCTGAGAGATTACTTATATTTGAGTAGCTCAGACAACAGATCTGTTGGCTCCTGAGTTCTCAGACTTTATATTCTATAATTTCTAGAGGTTTGCAAAGAATAAGTTCTAAAGACGAAAGTCCTATCACCAACACGTTCTTGCTGATGATTTTTAGCCCGACATAAACACATTTAGTTAACCTCAAAATTTGTCCAAAATGTTTGATAGCCTATCTCAGAGCCAGAAATCTACTGACAGATATTCAGAGAATTCCCAAGTATAGTAAACAAAATTTTTTCATTGTGTTTTTGTTGTTTTCTTAGGAAGTATTATTTTTGTTAAGAAATTATAATTATTTCTGAGACCAGAAATTTCCTAATATTTCACTTTTCTTCCTCAAACTCACTAAAATAGCCATGGGAAAAAAAAGGAAAAAAGGTCATGGCTCCAGTCAAAATCTAGGAATGATCTACTAGA
>NW_026013536.1:0-10994 GCF_001458135.2 Marmota marmota marmota | reverse complement strand
ATTGTGAATTAGCATCCACATATCAGAGAAGACATTCAATCTTTGGTTCTTTGGGACTGGCTTATTTTGCTTAGTGTGATATTCTCCAGCTTCATCGATTTACGTGCAAATGCCATAATTTCATTTTTTTTGAGTCTGAGTAATATTACAATGTGTATACACACCACATTTTCTTTACCTGTTCATCTGCTGAAGGGTACCTAGGCTGGATTCATAGTTTAACTATTGTGAATTAAGCTGCTATAAACATTGATGTGGCTGCATCACTATAGTATGCTGATTTTCAGTCTTTTGGGTATAAACTGAGAATTGAGATATAGCTGGGTCAAATGATGGTTCCATTCCAAGTTTTCTGAGGAGTCTACATATTGCTTTCCATAGTGGTTGCACCAATTTGCAGTCCAGCAATGTATTAGTGAACCTTTTTTCCCACATCCTCACCAACATTCACTGTTGCTTATATTCTTGATAATTGTCATTCTAACTGTAGTGAGTAATTTGGATTTGCATTTCTCTAACTGCTAGAGATGTTGAACATTTTTTTTCATATATTTGTTGATGTATTTCTTTTTCTGTGAAGTGTCAGTGCAGATCCTTATCCCATTTTTTGATGTTAAGTTTTTGAATTCTTTATATATCTTGGAGATTAATGCTCTATCTGAGCTGCATGTGGTAAAATTTTTCTACCATTTTGTAGGCTCTATTTCCACATTACTGGCTGTTTCCTTTGCTGTTAAGAAGCTTTTCAGTTTGATTTCATCCCATTTATTGATTCTTGATTTCACTTCTTGTGCTTTAGGGACTTTGTTGAGGAAGTCAGTTCCGAAGATGACATGGTGAAGATTTGGTCCTAGTTTGGTGTCTGTTCTAGTGCCTAAGTCTTTGATCCACTTTGAGTTGAGTTTCATGCAGGGTGAGAGATAGTCGTTTAATTTCATTTTGCTATGCATGAATTTTCAGTTTTCTCAGTATGATTTGTGGAAGATGCTGTCTTTACTTTTCTCAAATGTATGTTTTGTGTGCCTTTGTCATAACTGTATTTATGTGGGTTTGTCTCTGTGTCTTCCATTCTGTACTTTGGTCTTCACATCGATTTTGGTGCCAATACCATCCTGTCTTTGTTACTATGCCTCTGTAGTATAATTTAAGGTCTGGTATTGTGATGCCTCCTACTTCAGTTTTCTTGCTAAGGATTGTTTTGTCTATTCTATGTCTCTTCTTTTACCAAATGAATTTGACGTCTTTTGTTTTTTATTTCTTTCAATTTTTTTTTAGTTTTTAATGTCTGAAATATGAATTTGTAAGTGATAATATACATACCTAGGAAATTTCTTAGGCCAAAGTTATGGCTAAATTCGTTTTTAAAAATAAAAATTCATGTATCTGGGAAAGTAGTATCTTGAACAGCTTTTCCTCAAAGATAGTTAAAATTCCTGTCTCAAGAGTTTGTGCTGATTTCATAATACTTATCATATATTTTAGTCTCTCATTAGATTGGCTGCTTCATATCATTTACTTTGCCTTAAGAACACATATAGGCACCAACTTATTTGCTAGATGAGTAATTAGCAATGTTTCTACTCAAATTATGTGTATCTGTCTTTAACTATTGAACATTAAACACTATCATCTGATTTAAAAATTACTCAAATTTAAAATTATATCAAGGCTTGGATTTTGGCTTATGCTCAATCTTTTTTCAAAAAATAGGATTGCTGTGGACTTTTATTACTAAAAATTTGGTAATCATGTACATAAACTAATATGAGCTTAAAATTCATCATACATTTACTTCATTTTTTAATTTGACCTTCCTAGTAAATCTTCAGCTTCATTGATTTTAGCTGCTATAAAAAGAGATCCTCCTATATCTGGGTGATTTAAAAGCATAATTCATTGATGAGTATCTCTTATATTTCCTTTATTGGCTGTAGGACTCTGTAATAGCCACCACTGATGGCAGATTTTGTTAGACTTTGAAAAACTTGTTTTACTTGAGTCTCCATATACTTCATGGTTTGTAACATAATGGCCTGTAAATCCTGCAGCAGCAATGATTAGTCCAACAGCTACCACCATACTGGATATGGCTCAGACTCGGCTTGCCTACTTCCACAAGGAACATAGTTCATCCCAGTCCAGAAGACACGGCCACCACCATATGCCTTTACCCCAAAATGAAGTAGCCTACATCAATTGCTTTCAGTAGGATTATAAAGTTCAATTATATTAAATATGCCAAACTAACTTCAACAATTTTTTGACTCAATGTTTGTTCATGTTTTGTATTTTCATTCTATACTTATAAAAATATGAATAAGTACTTCTGTGTCAATTACTTTTTAGAAAAATATTAATAAAATTTCAATCAAAGCTAAGGTAAAACATGTTTGGCTTATTTGACATTTTATTTTTAAATTTTCTTTACAATTTTCTTTCATTTTTGTATTCATGTGTTTCTTTTAATTTGATTTCAAACCCTATAATAATAATAATAATAATAATAATAATTAAAGATCATTATTTACATTTTTAAAATATTTTATTATGAAAAATTCAAACTTATCAAAGATAAAATTATTTTACAATGAATAATGTTGATCCACCATGTGGATTTTTCCATTGACATCCTTTTATGTTGTTGTGGCACAAATCAGTCCATATATCCTTCAACCAACCCATACATCAATCTATTTTATTTCTGGATGCTATTTTAAACACATCACAGGAATCAGTATATTTCCTGTAAATATTTTAGTATTATCATCAGCTAACATTCAGATTTGTTTGTTTTTCTTTCATGGTAAATGTACATACAATATACATACACTGTCTTTAATTGAAGAAATGATATTAACCTTTGTATATCATGTTTTTACTTTCAGTTTTTAAAAATTCTTAATGTGTTGCCATACAATTAAAAAAAACATAATTTATTGAATGGATTTTCATTTTCATGTTTTCTGTCCTTTATGTTCATGCTGGAATGACTATATAGCAAGACTATAAAACAGCTTATCATTATATTTCTGGTAATTTTAAATGAAGTTTGACCATAGGTTGATTGAGATCCTTCCAGTTTTCTTACTAAGCTGAGGAACACAATCAATAATTACCATTAATGACTCCCTCCTATATTATAAATCAATGTAAAACAGACACATAGGTTCACTATTAATTAAAATCTAAAACAGGTTTAACAAATCTATTTAAGAGAAGACCAGAATTTTGTTCATATTTGTTAAAGAAGAGACTTTAAGGACTTAGTGTGTTAGTATTATCATTTTTTTCTCCTCTCTGGGTCTTAAAAAGCAGTTTGAAATTAAATCATATGTAACCACCAGAACAAAAACTGTCATTTAAGGACAGAATTAAAAGCTGACCAGATATAAAGTTTATAAGTAAGATTTTGTATGATAGTTTTTTAAATTGCTGCTTGCAATAAAATATACATGGATAGTTTTATATTAAATGTTAACCCAAACTGCACATGCACGTACACAACCCCCACAACCTAACTTTGTAATTTTATTTAATTTTTATTCAGTTTGTATTCACAAACATTTTTGAAAAAAATATATATAGTCTAAATTTTCAATGTTTTATTTGTAAGATTTTTTTAAATGCACATTAAGTTTCACAGAAGATGTTGAAAGCAATTTATGAAGGGAAATTTCATTCATTCATCAGTGTTCAGGAGTCAAACCTCAAGAGATATTATCCTAGTATGCAAATGACCATCACTTTTCTCAAATCTGAGATCCATCAACGAAGTACACCCTTACTGTGTACCACATCTTCTTTTATCCAATCTGCACTGAATATGTTGCCTATATGTTGATTAGTTTACTGTATGCTTACCTGTAGACTGTAAATTTCATGAGAGATATTTTACCTTTCTTAGGTTACATAGACAATTCCATGAATATAAATATAACAGGGGCTAAATTTTCAGAAAATTTGTGTTTATTTATAAGTTCTTCACTTCTAGAACTGTGTCACAAATGTAGAAGCTCAAAAAATATTTGTTGAAAAAAATTCACAAATATTTTTATATAGCATCTGGCATATTGTGCATGGGGAGAAAATATTTGTGGAATTAAAAATTATTTAGCTCACTAATAATTATATACATAAAGACAAATTTTCAAATTCAGTAAACAAAGAAATGTCACAAGTGAAACATGTTTCAGTTATAGCACAATTTCAGCATGACTTAACATGTTTTACATGTATGTATTATGTTTCTACTATAGCACATAGATTTAACACAATTAAAACACATAATAAATTACAGATGGCATTAATGAACAGAACTTTTCAAAACTTTAGTAGCAGTTTTATATTTTATTAGTGAAAATACTTTCATACAAATCATTTTGAATCAGTAACTTTCTACTTAAGTTCACATTTCAAGATTAACAGAAAAAATGTAATTTTTTTTTTAAATTACTGATATTTCCCCCAAGGAATATGTAATTGTATACTTTAAAAATATACATTCAATTTGATACCAAAATTATGCACCCACACAGACCATGAAGTTTGGACATTTAGTTGTTTTTTGTTATATTTTGTTACATAGTCTGTAACAACAGAGCTATTCCTATTTTCTTCATATCAAGAATATTTAACTACTGTGGAAGGAAAATTAAGCATTTATGTAGGTGTTTGTATTTAATTTTTTGAAATTAATTTTTATACATTGGAAGGTTAAAAACTGCCACTATATCCCACACTTTTGTTCTCATTTGACATGTTATTGTTAATTGGTCAAGCAAGTAAGAATGTCTCATTCTTGATATTGAACCACATTTTCACTTCTTGAAATCAGCTGCAGTTTTACAAATCTGTGTTTCAAGAAAGATTTACAACCATTTCTATTTTTTATTTCATGAAGAAATCCATTTCAAGTCATTATTCCTTCTTAGATCTCAAGTATTTTATAGGCTGTCGATGAAAGGAAAGGGTTAATAATGTCTCTTGTATAGAATTATCATCCATCAAATGCATTTTCTCAGCCCATTTCTTATTATTTTGAGATATTAGCAAAAATTGCAACAAGAGGCGGAGAACTAACTGTTCTCTTACTAGTACTAGTACTAGTCTCTGTCAGAAAAGAATCTTGATTTGCTGTAGTCATGGGGATTCAGACAACTATGTGTACAGACAGATTGGAGGGTTTTATACATTGATTCATATTGCTGATCTCATTTGCTGTCTTTGTAGAGGTTTTTATGGTGTTTGATATTACTGTTATCATTTTTGCCAAACAAGAAGGCAAGATACAAGAAAGCCACTATGAAATTTAAATTGTGAAGTGAACTGAATGTTAAATCTTCTTGTATTCAGACCATGCTTTAAAAGAAAATATCAATAAATTTGCAATCAAACTTTATAAGTGCAGTTATGTATGCTGCCCAATTTTAAGTTTATACGTGAATTCATAAATTCTGAATTACTTCATTTCAACACTCATGTGTAGCAACTGGTGTTTACATATATTTTTATTCTATTATTTCTAAATAAAGAAGTTCTGAAAAGAAATGCCACATTCATAACTCCAGATCCACATGGACACCAAATATTTAAATTCCAGTATCTTTGATATTATTTTCTTTGCAAAACAAATATTCTGGTGATTTAGCAAAATAGGAAAACAGGAATTTCCAGGGATAGTCTATAAGGGCAGATGATGCTATTGATAGAATTATTATTATTATTATTTTTATTAATATCTAATCATGTGTTGTATGCATCTTTATCTTTGTCAAAGTCATATTTTAGGAACAAATTTCATACAAGTAATCTATTTTTAAAACACTAATAAAATGTATTATTTAATTTTGATATTAGAAGCATACATTCAATATATGAAGTTGACTTTTACATACTTGGAAGGCTAATATGCTTCTGTCATTTATATTTCTGAGAAAAATCCCAGTGCTATTTATTGTATGGTGTTCATCTTGAGAAGAAGTGTTATGGTATGGCAAAGATAAATTCCACAATGAAGATACAGATAACACTGAAGAATTAGCATTTAATTTAGGACTATATAGGAAGATAAGAGCCATCTATAACCATGAGGTATGTTAGACACAATGGAGAAATAAAAATGAGCCAAAAACTCTTACCTAGAGTTTAGGAATCTGGGATAAGGATTCTCTTACAGCTCTACTAGAACCATCAGGTGACTGGCCATATTAACCTGGCAGTACAATATTTCACGGAGAAAGGCTTTAAGTTGCAGGTTTTCTTCTGGCCCCAGACCAAAAACTAACAAACAATGTAGGGTGCATGAAATTTCTTGCACAAAAGGTTGAGAATAACCAACTAAGACACAAACTGAAGGAAAATGAAGCCATAGCCAAACCTCACAGTGGGAGCTGAAGCAAAGCCAGTGAAGCCCCTAATAACTCCTATGGTCCTTCTAAACTGAGCCATGTGTATATGATAAAGAACCCACAGCTATCGCCAGCAGATAGCAATAGCACTAGTCTCAGGTTATCACTTTGTGAACCACAGGAATCTGAGGATATAGCACTCAAAGACCTTGTTGTTTATTTTTTGTCCTGCACCATCATGCCAACTGTCACGACCCCTTGCCCGCAAGGAAGATGCAACTCAGGAATCTTCTTTCAGCAGTTTATTCAGGCCCTTGATATTTCTTCTTCTACTCCTCGGATGCCCCTCCCAGCCTTAATAAAGCATCTCAAGCCCCAATGCAAAGCTGCCACGTGGAGCTTTCTCATAGGGTGGTGAAAAATCATGTGCCAACTCTCCCAAATAAGGAGTTGTTTGTCACAGACCACAGCGGAGCCAGCGCCATCTTGTAATGGCGACCATAGTCTGCAGAAACGGCAGAAGCGGCTCACCACAGCCAACTTATTTGATTTTTTTTGAATGTCTTCTTTCACCACCCGAATAAGTAGTATCTTAGGGTGACAAACAGAAGGAAGACTAGGGTATCTGAAAGATTCAACATTTTAACATGGAGATGCTAAACATATAGGATAATGTTTTGCTTAAAAAAGAATTTTTAAAAACATCAAATGGAGACAGAAGCAAGGTGCAGAGGCAAAGTAGTAGAATAACAGGGATGGCAGAATGATAGAAAGACAGAAAAGCCCCTTGTCCAAGCTGCCATCTTTATTTATATCAATAGATCACATTACGTCACTGGCATCAGTAGTATCTTCTTGTTCATTGTGTCATTAGGAAGGTTACAGAGTCAGCTACATTATGCAGCTTATTTCTCAGTTACATACTATACTTGCAATGTGCAATGTTAGGAGCTTTGTGTAGCTCTCAAAAAAGTCCATTGTTTAAAGTTACTGTTATGTGGACAGTTTAGGCTCAGCAGGGCAGTGCTACAGTAGCTAGGCATTGCACATGTATTAGATATCTTACTAGTTCCTCGGGGAAACAGCAGAATATTCCAAGTGTGGAAAACAGGTTGTCTGTTACCCCAGGAGGTTGCTCACCAGAGGAATGCTGTCCTGTACATTTCCACAGCCAGAATCCTCACAGGAATTTAGCTATTTTCAATGCTAAACCATGAAACCTTCCAAATTAAATAGAAACATATAATATTTATAATTTTATGAGTTTCTAATTAGTAGTATGAGCCAATGTTTTAAGCCTATTGTAGAAAGTAAGTCTTTGAGTCACTAAATCCACAGTAATTGAGCAAGGAACAGAGGCATCTATAGTTCAGTGAAGTAATGTAGCATGCTGGACCTAGCTGAGATAGAAACATGGAAAACATAACACCCGTGCATTTACTTGGATGAATAAGAGAGAAATATGTGTGCACAAACTCAAATATTGCAAATAAAGGAAGGAAGTACTCCTCTTGATGTTGGACAGAAAAGGTTGTAAACCAAGGAATTAGCAGGAAGCAGGTTTATTGGCTGTAACCAGTCACAAAGAAGGCTTCCTCCTAAATCAATTCATTCCTATGAACCCAGAGTGCAGAAATTTTTAGAACTTCATACCCACTGTGTAGGGGGTTCAAAGGCTCACTTTAATTTATTTTGTCTGTCTGATTATTATAGCCTGTGTTTCAAGAACTGTGTTAAGTAGAAGTGTGAAAGAGGACATGCCTATCTTTTTTTTTCCAGTTTTTAGATGGAATGCCTTCAATTTTGCTCCATTTAAAATGATGTTGGCCTGAGGCTTAGCGAAGATAATCTTTATGATGTTGAGATATGTTCCTATTATCCCTAGTTTTCCTAGAGTTTTGAACATGAAGGCATGTTGTATTTTATCAAATGCTTTTTCTGCATCGATTGAGATGATCATATGATTCTTATCTTTGTGTCAATTGATGTGATGAATTGAGTCAAATGTTGGCTGAAGTGTCTTGACACTTTGTGTGCTGTCCCTGTTTTTCTCTTATGTTCCACCCATGAGAGGAAATTGGAGACTGTGTCACATCTCTTCTTGTAGGCACCTATGTTCATCTGATTTTGCTGTGCTGCTGGACCTATGACCTCAGCACTCTGGTGGGTTCAATTAAAGTTTTGGTTGTCCAGATTATTAAGTTTTTATTTTTTTTTTACACTAGGAGTGCTGATCTTTCCATTTTTCTACATCCTAACCATAAGGTGGAAGACCTTTCATATCACCTTTGACATTGAAATAATTATGTAATATATAATGAAGATCAAATTTAATTCTAGTCAAACATGAATAAAATGTACATAATTTTTGACCAGATTGTTCCTTAAAATTTACTATAGCACTTTGGCATTTAAATGTAGTCACTCAGATTTTCTCTGAGTTTCAGACTCCCTCTCTTTGATTCAAAATAGAGCAATTTACATGACATTTTACTTATTTTCTTGGCATTTAAAACTATTGGTTTGTTCTTCATATGGAAATTTTTTGAAATATTAAAAGTGGCCAAAGTGTATATAGATTTTAATTAATTCATACAAATTCACTCTTTACTATTAACTACTGTTAAAATAGCTTTTAGTGAAAACAATCATTCTTTGAAGCAAGATTACACTTGACAGCAATGTATGCATGCTTATAATTTTTCTGACTTACATTTTTTGAAGTCCATCTATCTATGAGTCAGTAATTTGCTAGTAAAAGCCAGCTCAGTCAGATGCATGCTTAGTGCTGAGATGCACTAGGAATAGCTAAAGATTCCCCATCCCTCTTGGAACTCTCTGTGAGATCCTTCAGTTATGACACTTGAGAGTCTTCAAAGCATTTTGTTCCACAGAACATTACTCTGGAAAAAAATGTAACTATTTAACCTTTTACAAAAAATTCTCAATGTTCACATGAAGGTAGAAAATGCTTTTTATTTTCTCCATCTTTGATATTAGCTGCATGTATTAGTTGCTCAAAACTAAAAGGAGCTCTGCAATTACCTAACCTGTCTCACTGTTTTTATCAAACTTATTTGAGCAAGAATCACTTTCAAATATGTTATGTCAACTTATATCTTAGTATACAAAATACCAGTTAGGGTTACAGTGATCTTTAACATTTTTTTTAATACTTTTATTTTATTTATTTATTTTTATGTGGTGCTGAGAATCAAACACAGTGCCTTGCATGTGCTAGACAAGCACTGCACTGCTGAACCACAACCGCAGCCCTCTAAAATAATTTTTATATATGTTATTGCATTTTGAACTTCCAGGCCTTTGTGAATCTGCACCAAATTTAAGTTGCTTCTGTTCTCACGATTCTCTCTCTGCTGAGAGTTCATCACTCTAATGATGTTCTTGAAAAACTATAATTTTTCTAATTAGTGACTGTGTCCTATTTGAACCACTGAAACTAAAATCTTATCAGCCTACTAAATAGTTACTGGTTAGTTAACAATGCTCTTTCATTCATATTAATTTAATGGCAAGATTACTTTAATACATATTTCTAGATTGGTAAATAAAAAGGAACAAAATGTTGTGCATTCTGTATTCTTATTATAAACCAGCTGATATATTTAACACTTCTAGGGAAAATTATCAAGCAGCATGTTAACTATCTTCTTGTTACTTAATCTTGGAATACACTATGAAGAAATGGCCTTGTGAGAAAAGCAGCACTGAACATCAAAACCTAAAATTTATAATGTCTACTCCTCTCTTTTATTTTTGGAGGATGTGTGTTGTTCAACACATTTTATTATCTATGTGTATGGAATATTACATAAAATCAACTCTTGACCAAAAGTCAGTGAAACAGACCTTTACCATTCTTCAGTTCTAGCTGCATACATATCTATCTAATGAAGTTTATGCTGTTGTTCCCCATATAAGTTTTACTTATATCACATAGCAAAGCATATCAATGATTAATTACATTAAAGTCTTTTTATTACACACCTTCTGGCCATAGTTGAATTACGTTCCTCTGGCTCAAGGTCTCTCATGAAGTTGGAGTCAATCTGTTGGCTCCAGGCAACAAGGTTTAACTATGTGATTATCCACCCTAATAGTGCTGACTATGCAGGCTTTGAAAGATCCTCTTCCAAACCCACTAAAGTAGTTGTATTGAGCCCTCAGGTTTCCCTGACTTTTGAGGAGATATGTCAGTTTCTCCCTCCTCACAGAACTGCTTTCAGTGTGGTTTCCTATTTCTTTTGAGAGAGATTATAGAAAGAGAAGGCAAGACTGAGCCCGTATGAATGAAGCCACAATCTTCTTATATCCTGTTCTCAAAAGAAATATTTCATTACTTCTTATGCATCCCATCCATTAAAAGCAGGTATCTTTATCCACCCATATCCAACAGGAGGAAAATACTCCATGTTGGGAATACCAAGAGGCAGCAACAATTGCAGGCCCCTTTAGAAACTGTCTACTGCACATATATCCTTTCTGCATTTTGTGAAAATAAAATTGTACTTCAATTTTAGATTAATATTTTTTCTTTCTTATTTTCTAAATAGACGAACTGCTATGATACAGGTATATATATATATATATATATATATATATATATATATATATATATATATATAT
>NW_026013535.1:0-2560 GCF_001458135.2 Marmota marmota marmota | reverse complement strand
AGGAAGGCTGAGGCAGGAGAATCATGAGTTCAAAGCTAATCTCAGCAACAGCGAGGCACTAAGCAACTCAGTGAGACCCTGTCTCTAAATAAAATACAAAAAGGGATATGGATGTGGCTCAGTGATGGAGTGCCTCTGATTTCAATCCCTGGTACCCCCCGCCCAAAAAAAAAAAAAACATAATGAAATAGCTCCTACAGTTCTTACATGCACTGGTTGAGATTCTCACCATGACTTTCAAAGTTCCCTGTATCACCATCTGCGTTTCCATTTGTCCTCCGGCACTTGAGCTCATGTATGTGCCATGAGCTCTTGTTCCTCCTGAATACATTCCCTGATTACTCCCTGTCTCACACCATTAATTCTTCCTCTGCTCTCACCTCCACTGTCCATTTCTACTGTGGACACAGCAACAGTATAAATACCTTCTTCTCAGAAAAGCCTTCACAGATTGCACCAGGCAGGTAAATTACTTGCTAATGTCCTCCACTATTAAAACATGCACATATTTGTCAAATCATATAATCTTGAAAACATCATGCTCTCATTTTTACTTTAACAAATTTCATTTAAAATATTTCACAATACATTAAAACCATGGTGCACAGCTAAGGCTAAACTGAATTGGTAGAGTTTTGTAGGGAAAATCAGAGATCCAGGATGAGAACCTGTGTATTCATATTCCATGAAATGATTCTCTAATACACCACCCCACATGCCACACAAAGCCCCATGCTCCAACCATCTAGGTGGAGCCAATATAAAATCAAGAAATCAGAAACAGAGGAGAAAAACAAAGCAAACAACAACAAAAACACTAGTCTGTTCTTATGTTCTGACTGCACTAATGGATGCAATCTTCAGCATGGCTCAAAGAGAATGTAAAGTTTATATGCATATTTGAAAATGATAGTGATAAAAATATTTAAATGATTACAGATAAGGGGAGGAGTCAGAGCCAAAGGTAAAAGAATTACATTTTTACAAAATGCCAGAGAAGAAAGAGAGTAAGGGAATCAGGGTAACACTCAAAAGTGCCAGAGTGAGTAATGATGCACATAGTAGGCAAAGAGTAGTTTAAGAGGGAAATCCACTGCAAGACATTGGACAAAGTCAAGAATGTATCTGGCTAATCATTCCATGAAATGTCATTTCTGAAAAGTTTTTAAAATTAGGATCTTTGAAGAAAGAATAGTAGAATGAATCAGGCTTTAATACCCTATGGACATATATGACCATACAACTAGTATGATTCTACATCATGGACAACCAGAAGAAAGAGAAATTATATTCCATTTATGTATGATGTGTCAAAGTGCACATACTGTCATGTATAATTAATTAGAGCAAATTTTTAAAAATTAGGATCGTGTTCTACATGTATTTTCTGCTTTCACATATCCAGAGACATTTTTTCTAAATTCACATCATTTACATTAACATAATGTGTTTCTGAAAACTCTTTGAATAACTACAGAAACCTTAACAGGTTAAATTATAATTAGCATACAGTTAGATGGCCTAAAGCTTTTCAGTATTGGAATGAGCTTCACAATGCCTAAGCTAATCAATATCGAAAACAAAATGGAAAGCCAAAGCAACAATTGTTTGGGGAAGAATTTTGAATTATGTTGTTCAAAAAACTAGTGGGAAAGAAAAGAGTTTGGTAGATGTCTTTCAGTATTTGTTTATCCCCCTGCTGAATATTACTGGATTTTTCTCCTTGTATAAATCCACGGAGTACACAATAAAATGTTAGGCATTAGAATAATAATAATTAAAAAAAACTTGTTTGAATTTGAGCATATGATGGAGCAGACATGAATTGGTACTGATCCATTGGCCAGAATAGTGCTTTACCCTATAGCTACATTTCAAATCTTGGCTTTACAGATTCATAAGGCAATGGAACTAATCTAGCAAATCCACATTTCTTGAGCTAATTCTTTTTTTTTTTTTAATTGGTTGTTCAAAACATTACAAAGCTCATGACATATCATCTTCCATACATTTGATTCAAGTGGGTTATGAACTCCCATTTTTTACCCCAAATACAAGTTGCAGAATCACATTGGTTACACATCCACATTTTTACATAATACCATATTAGTGACTGTTGTATTCTGCTACCTTTCCTATCCCCTACTATCCCCCCTCCCCTTCCCTCTCATCTTCCCTCTCTACCCCATCTGCTGTTGTTTAATTCTCTCCCTTGTTTTTTTTTTTCCCTTTCCCCTCACAAACTCTTATATGTAATTTTGTGTAACAATGAGGGTCTCCTTCCATTTCCATAGTTTCCCTTCTCTCTCCCTTTCTCTCCCCCCACTCGTCTCTGTTTAATGTTAATCTTTTCCTCATGCTCTTCTTCCCTGTTCTGATCTTAATTGCTCTCTTTATATCAAAGAAGACATTTGGCATTTGTTTTTTAAGGATTGGCTAGCTTCACTTAGCATAATCTGCTCTAATGCCATCCATTTCCCTGCAAAATCCATGATTTTGTCATTTTTTATTGCTGCGTAATACTCCATTGTGTATAAATGCCACAGTTTTTTAATCCATT
>NW_026013534.1:0-2560 GCF_001458135.2 Marmota marmota marmota | reverse complement strand
AAGACATCCCTCAACTTCCTGAAGCAGGACAACGTCCAGGTCACTATGAAATGTAGTGACCAGTCAGAGCCTCTCACTTCAGGAGGGCAGGTGCAGGTCATTCAGAGTGGCTCCCCACAGCTCACCCACTTTTAGTGGTTATGGCTGAGATGGTGAACCATTTTCCTTTCTTCCACTTTCTGTCCTGCAATGCCCCTCTTAGTCTATACTGACTTCTGAATACGCCTGAAGCTTTTTCTGAATGTCATCTCTACTCTGTTTAATTTGTCTAGTTGCATATCTTTGAACTAATAAAGCATTGTTTTAATCACTACAGCTTTATTTTAAAGTCTTGACATCTGCTAGCACATGTCACTGTAGGTTTTCTTTGATATTGGAAGGTTGTTGCAAACACTGCCCGCTGGCTAATTTTGAATTAGCCAATCAAGTTTATAAAAAGAAAACAACAAACTTTTGGGACTTTCAATGTGATAATTTCCCTCTCCACTAACATGATATGTTACTCCAATTATTTTTAAGCTTCTAAAATGTTTTTTGATAATACAGTGTTTTATTCTTGAAACTTGTTCATGTATTTGTTAAATTTAATTCTGTAACCTATGGTTTTATTTTTATTTAAGTGGTGTCTTTCAATTGCATTTTCAAATTATTTATTGCAGGTGTGTAGAGAACTAGTTGATTTTTGAATGCTGATTTCCTATCCATATATATATAGCAACCCTGACAAACCTGAGTAATTTCTTTCATTTTTGTTTGTAGAAAATCAATTATCTGTCATGATTTAGAGTTTCCTTTCCAAGGCTTATGTGGTTTGTTTCTTTTTCTTATTGTATCATGCAAGCTGCTCAAAATAGTGGATGATAGTAGCGATTCCCACCTTCTCATTTTCTTCTTGATTTTAAATGGAAGACTTTTAATGATTTGCCTTTTGTTGTCATTGGTTGCTTATAGACACCCTTCACCTAGTCTCCCATGGAAAGTAATGATATATGATGCTTTTTGTGCATCTATTTACATGGCTATGTGGCTGTTCTCCTGTATTTTATTAATGTGACTAATTGTATTAATTGCTGATACTCAAAGAAGCTTGCTCCAGTTTCCCAGAGAGACGAAGATGGTGGGGCAATGACCTGTCCTGAACCCAGCTGTGATGACCTGGCAAGGCCATGTCTGCTTTTCAGGTGGCCCCAGTGCTCCCAGCTTAGGGATGAGCCCTTTTCCTTCTCTCAATCCTGAGCCACACAACCACAGGACAACCCAGGACAGACCCTCCCTCCTTAGCTGGACCTGGAGATCTGGGGGAAAAAACAACACTCATCCCCTTCCCCAAACTGTTCTTCTTCAAGAGTTTTAGCTGTGGGTTCTAAATAAAGATCCTAGTTAATGTCAGTTAGAGGTTAGAACTTGTCTTCCTACTGAAGTGGCACCCCCTTTCTCCACAGAGAAGCCCTCTTCACCATGGCTGATTTTAGAACTGTCAGCAAAAGAGTCCACTGTAGATAAACTTCCTGTTTTCATGTCACCCTGTTTTACTTGGCCACTGGCCGAGAAGATACCAGCACTCCAGGTGCTGGACACCCCTTACTAGTTTTTCACAAACATGTATCCAGTATAGTACTTTGTAGAAATGTGAAAATAAGGCCTCTGGCCTTGAGCTGGGCTTCACAGAGATGTCTACATTTTTAAGATAAGTTACAAATGGGCTCCATGGTAACAGCTGGCAAGGGGAGGACAGAAGGGGGAGAAGAAGCTCCCCCCTTCTCAGGTATTGTCCTTGAAGAGTTCACTTGCCCAGAACAGTGAAAGAAAAAGCTGCTTTTATATGAACTTTTGCAGACTGTGAACTTCTGAGCCCCTCCCCTTACACGCTGGGTATAAAATTCTGAAACTCCCTGAACTCGGGTTCAGGGGATTAATTGATCAGAGCAAAAGCTGTGCCCACTGAACCTAGCTGCAGCCAAATAAAACTATTCCTGCTATCTTCGGTGCCTTGCCTGGTTTGTCCCTACAACATTACTAGTGAGGAAGACTTGCCCACCAGCCTCCTCCTGGCCTCCTGTTCTGGGCTTATTTTATCTCACTCTTCATCTAGTGGCTGAAGTTTTGCTCAAGTCCTAACAATAGCAGAGGGCTAACCCTAACCTAGCATGCTGTCCTTAAAATTTCACATAAGTTTTCTCATTTACTTCTCTTAACCAATTGTGATGAGCCCAATTTATCAATAAAACCCCCTGAGACTCGGAAGTTAAATAAGTTGTCTAGAGTCACGCAGCTTATCCATGGGGCAAGAGCCAGGTCTGTCTGATCCCACAGCCTGCATTTTTATGCAGTTGGCTGCAACACCTGAGTAAATGCGTCTCCAGGCTTGCTGAGCACAGCCCCCTGACACCTGAGTTGGGGGTTTCCTGACAGTTGGGGGACCTATCCCTGTAGTGCAGATCCTCTTCTGGAGTTGGCATCTGGGGTGTTGTGTCCCTGATCCGAGGTCTGGTAGGCCAGCTGTCCCCCAGCTGTCTGCAGACTCCTCTCCCCTGCCTTCCCCTCCCTGCACAATCCCCTC
>NW_026013533.1:0-2560 GCF_001458135.2 Marmota marmota marmota | reverse complement strand
CATTAACATTCATTAAATTTTCTTTTTTAAAAAAGATCATAAAATATTGCAATTAACTTTGAAAATATCTATTTTACCAAAAAAAGAATAGAGTTTAAAATATGTGCTATTTATCCATAATAACAAAATGGAAAAGCAACCATAAATTGGATCCTGGCAACTTTTCCCCTATTTCATCACTTTTGCAAATGTGGGTTATATGTAGCTTTTCTTTATAAACCACATCATACATACACTGATGTTGACGATTCCAGATGAATAAACCTTGCTCTTTTTTTCAAGTTTTCAGTTAGGATTGATTAGAGTATAACGCAGGTTTGTTTGTTTTTCATGCAACATGTGGGAATTGTCATTTAATTAGCAGCTCTGTCCCATATTCTTTTCCTTGAGAGATACAGGCTGACACAGCCTTCTCTGTCTGGAACACTATTAGTTGCAGTAAGAAAGAATGGTAAATTTTGCACCTGCTTTTAGAGTCTCCAATCAGAAATTGATACACATCCTGTCTATTCATTTTCTTCAAGGCAGGTGTCATTGCTTCACCTAATTATAAGGGTGTGCACAAAGGCAAGCCAACCATATGCCTGGGGATAATTGGACGCACTGGTAAACACAGGAGTGTCTATATTGATACAGCCAATTCATGAGCATATGTTCAATTCCTTCATTCGCTCAGACCAGAAGCCATCCCCTTTTCAAAGGGGAACATTTAAAGTTCTATAGATGCAACATCATCAATAGGGCAACTTCTGCCCTGGGGAGCTGTGAAGTAGTACTATATTCACTTTGGAGTTCTAGATATAATTTTACTTGATTTGGATATTACTAACTAAAATAGTAGTAACAACAACAACAACAAATAAGAACTCTGCCTCTATCTTTTAATATCCAATGACAGAAGAAGAGGAATAACCAAAATAACATCCCTTTTGGCAAATGACAAAAAAAGAAGGAAACAGATATTGATCCCTGATTCTTGTTCCATAAGGATTTTGACTTTTCTCTGTACAGATACATTAAGGAGTTAATTTCCTATTTAGGGATGTAGGAGGTTTAATCTTTCTCAAGGCAACCATGAGAAAATGGAGCCTATATGATATTGAAAAATACAAACCTTAAGTTAACTTTCCATGAGCCATTTTGCAAAAATAATGATTTACTTGCAATGCATCCTTAGTTGTAAATGTACTCACACATGCTTTCTATGTACTTGGAAATCTTTGCAGTGGTTTGACAGCCTTTGCAAAAAGCTTTAAATTTGTGTTGATATCTTGACTTCTATTTTCATCATGCCTCATTGACTTTAAGGTTGTCTCTTCCAAACCTTAAAGTTTTCAGTGTGATATACTAATCCCTTTCAATTCTGCTTCAAATGTCACTTATTTACTGAGGTCATCCCTTTCTTGTAATAATTTACCAAAGATGTTCATCAATAAACAACACACAAAACTAGAGCCATGTAGTCTGATCTTTTTTTCCCTGAAGGTATATATTTAATAGACAGTGGCAATAGTTCTATAGTCTACCATAAAAGACCCTTCTTCAAACCCTGGGTAATGGTTTACATGATGTCATCCACCTATTTAGTCTGTGCACCATGCCTTATGATTTTTTTTGGCAACAACTTACTCTGGTTTCAATTTCATTAACAGTGAGAATAGGCCTATGGCACAAGTAAAAATAGGTTCATAATATCTTACTCATAAAAGTCCATTGTGTGGCTGGGCACAGTGGCCCACATCTGTAATGCCTGTGGCTCAAGAGGCTGAGGCAGAAGATTGCCAAGTTTAAAGCCAGTCCCATCTACTTAGCGAGATCCCTGAGCAACTTAGTGAAACTCTGTCTCAAATAAAAAATAAAAAGGACTGGGAATGTGTTTCAGTGGTTGAGAGCCCCTGGGGGTTCAATCCTTTGTATAAAAAAAAAGTCCTTTGTATGTAAACTAGGGACTCTGATTTATATGCTTTTCCATCAATGATGTAAATAGCTTATAAAATCAGGGAAACATGAAAAATAAATCTGACCATTTACTTCCCTACCTTAAAAGACTTTTCCCAAGAAGCAAGAAGTAATATATGTCATTTCCACTAATATTTCCTTAGTTAAGTAAGTCACATGATCACACCTAATTTCAAGTTTCAAGTCAGTGCAATCCTGCTTGTGTCAAGGTTGAGGAGAATATCCTGTTGGTGGGAATATCAGTAACAAGCACTTATGAATATTTGGTAATCAAAAGAATACCAGGTGATCTGGTATTAAAATTTTTTAAATTAAGAGAAAATATTGATGACTATCTCTTTCTTACCCATCAAAATTTGGCAGGAGGATTGTCTGATGAACTTTGATTCACCTTGGACAAATAGAATGATCTAATTAGTGTTTCAAATAATGAAGCAAAATTAATCACTATCAAAATCAATAAGGACAGAGGTGGCAAATTGAAATGCAACTCCCTTTCCTACTCTGTATCAGCTTCTGCACTCTCAACTAGTCCCTTATGAATTGTAATTTTGTGGAACAGCCTTAAAGCTGTATCTGTCTTAAAAGTAGCACACTTTTA
>NW_026013532.1:0-2560 GCF_001458135.2 Marmota marmota marmota | reverse complement strand
AAAAAAAAAAAAAAAAAAAAAAAAAGAATGTATGGAAGTGTCCCATGAAGAGAAGTGCTCAATGATCTGTGGCTTTGCTATTCCCAAAGGAAGACACCTATCCCAGCAGGTGATGGTCTGTTCCTGCCCAAGCACCTAGGACAGAGCTCAAATTAACAAATGTGTAAGTGAAAATTTTTCCAAAAGGCACACTCTGAGGGAGTGAAAGCAGAGTCTGGAGGTTTTCCAAGGGATGAGGAAATGCATTTGTTTTCTGGAGGGAAAGAAACCCCAGCTACGCAGTAGGGTGGCTACCCAAGTTCAGATATCACTGAGCACCACCCCTCTCAGCCTAAAGCTGAAGTCTGCCATAGGGGCTCTGTGGCAAAACACCAGCCCACACTCCCACATCTTTCCCGGGGCTTCTTCCAGGCCCAGGATGCAGTGCGCAGGCTGTACTGATGACTGCCCTGCAGCTGACACTGACTCTGCTGCTCCCCTGGGGGTTTCCAAAGCTACAATTCTCAGTTGGGGCCAAATCTGAATTGCCTTAGAGTAAAACCACTTTCTAGAAAATCTCATTACAGTAAGATGGTATTTTTATGATTGAGTTGAAACACAGCTGTTAAACAATTCTTTTCCAGATGGGAGAAAACTAATATTAGTATGCCCATATTAATTTTTACTAATTTTTATTTTAAATCAAAGTAATATACACACATGTAGTTAAAAATTAAAGACTACTAAAAGCCTTGTAATAGTCTTATTAAAAAAAAAAAAGACTAAAAATAGTCTTGTAAAAGTCTTGCAATAAAAACCACAGTCCCACTCCAATGTCTATTCCTTCAGAGACAGCCCCCTAGATTTCTAACTAACATTCACATCTTGCTGTTTCTGGATTCACTAGCTTTACACATCATCTACTTACTATAGAAGCACTGTATTGGCAAAATCCCCAACCTCCCCAAACTGAAATCATTTCTGGTTAAACCAACAGTCAATGTTTGCATTACTATGACAATATAAATATCGTTCACTGCTCAGCCAACAATCTACTATGAAAGTCTGTTATACAACTTTGTTTATCCTGGAGATATTAATTACCTTGATTTTATTTTTCACTTGATTAGTTTTCTATGTACATATTACTATTTTCCCTCTTAAATACTTCAAAGATCTGTCAAAAATTTATTGGTATTTTTCCAAATATTCTCAATTCTATTTACTAACTGATTTGCTTCCTCATTTTGCTAGAATTCATCATTCTACAGAAATTCTTGTAGGGGAGGGGGTACATGTCTCAAAAGTACCTTTCTTTAGACCTTGACAGTTTGGCTGGGTATAGAATCCTAGGTTAAAAATAATTTTCCTGACTAAATTTTGAAGGCATTTCTCCACTATTTTTTTTACAGTTTCTAGTACTATTGTTTAGAAATGCAATCCTATTCAGATTCCTTATCCTTTATAAATGGCATGTTTTCTCTTTGGAATTTTTTAGGATCTTGTAATATTTTCAGTGTTCTCATGTTTCACAATAATATTGCTTGCAGTGAGTCTTTTTCATATACTATGCTGGACCTCTGGAGGGCCGAAGTCATTAGCTTAAGAAAATACTCGCATCTCTAAAATCTGGATTTTTTCCTTACACTTGCTGTCTCCTAACTTCTCTCCCACTTACTATCCTTCTTCTTATTATTATATTATTGTTATCATCACTATTATCACCATTATTATTATTGAATTCTCTCTCAATAATTCCTATCAGATGGATACTAAAGCCCTGGGATTGAGCTTCTGATTTTATTTGTTCTCTTTTATTGCCTATGTCTTTGTCTTTATATTCTACATTCTGACTATTCTAGAATATTTTTCAAGCCTTCTGTTTGAATTAAAAAAAATTTTTTTTAGATGTTGATGAACCTTTATTTTATTCATTTATTTATATGTGGTGCTGAGAATTGAATCCAGTGCCTCACACATGCTAGGCAAGCATTCTACCACTGAGCCACAACCCCAGCCCCTTCTGTTTGAATTTAAATTTTGGCTATAATGTTTTAAATGGTAAAGCGCTCATTCTGACTGCTGTTGTTTTAGTAGTGTCCTATTGTTTGGTGTTTGTGATCTCTCTGTCCAAGGATAGCAAATAGTTGCTTTGAACACCTCCTGCTTCCTGCACTGTCTTTATTTCCACCGGCTTCCTATTTTCTGTGTTTTGTTGCACTCTCTCAGTTACAGACTTCTCTAGTGTCTGGGTATCCAGTCACTGTACAGGAGTAAGAACTAAAAACACAACTGCAAGTGCTCAACACGAAAGGGGCATGATGCCTGGCAGACTCTGATGAGATGCAAATGGTGAACTAGATTTTTAATCAGCCTTTTCTGTAGGATGATTCTTTTTTTTTCCTTCTCCTTAGAAAATAATATTTCAGGCTAGATGCAGTGACACATGCCTATAATCCCAGCGGTTTGGGAGGCTGAAACAGGAGGATCTCGAGTTCAAAGCCAGCCTTAGCAAGAGCAAGGTGCTAAGCAACTCAGAGAGACCCTGTCTCTAAATAAAATACAAAATAGGGCTGGGGAT
>NW_026013531.1:0-2560 GCF_001458135.2 Marmota marmota marmota | reverse complement strand
GGGGGGGGGGCGTGGGGGGACCTCCCTGTGCACAATTACCTCTCATCTTAGAATTGGGCAAACAGATGAGTTTGCGGTGGCTGTGTTCTTGTGTACCAAGGGATCCTATCGAGGGTCTCTACATCAGAGATAACTCATTCCGCCAGGTGTATCCAGCACACCTTGAAATACAGGCTCACTTGCACGCAGATGCTAATTGGCGGGAATAAATATCACCCTGTAAAATGAGAAAGGAAGTGATTTTGATTTCTCTCTCCTGGGAATGTTCATGTTCTGTGATGCGGTGACTTAAGTCATCTGTCGAAACGTGGCTGAGGGGGGAACAGGAGAGCTTGATTTTAGCATGGGGAGATGAAGGCAAACTCGTAAGGAGACAGCGTCTCCCACAAACCACACCAGGAAGGACTTGCAGAGGATCAGAAAGTGCATTCCTGTTATCAGGGCTGGAAGAAGACGGGGTCCTTCCTTGAGGGCTTGGGTTTTCTGATTGGGGCCATGGATACATTTGCGGACAGTGGTGAGACAGACGCAATAGGCGGGATGTCAATAAGGTTACAGACTTACACTTTTTTTTTTTCTATTTGTTCTAATTAGTTGCACGTGACAGAAGAATGCACTTGGACGCATCCTACACAGATGGAGTACAACTTCTCATTCTTCTGGTCGTACGTGATGTAGAATCACCCTGGTCTTGTAGTCATACATGCACACAGGGTCATAATGTCCCATTCCTTCTGTTATCCTTCCCACCCTTTACCCCTGTGCTCCCTTCAGTCTCCTTCAGCAGGGAGATGCACGAGACCTGTGTGTGCAGAACACCAGCAGAGAGAAAATGAGGCTCATCCCTCCGCGCTCAGAACGTCTTCATTAATTCAGTTGGCGCGTGATACTTAAATATTTACGACTTATTTCCAGATAACAATCCAAGTCTGGTGCCGTCTTCATCCCTCATAGCTTATGCGGAATCCTCCCCACTGGCTAGGAGGAATGGTGTCAAATATTTCCAGCCCTGTGAACATGAAGACATAAGGCTTTGGTCTTATTCTCTCTGATGGAAAGCAGACGTGCCCGTGGGCTTGGACGAGGCTGTATAACCTTCCTAAGCCATTGGCTGGCCAGCGTAACGGACCCGACAGTGAAATAACCTCAGATGCTGTGTCGTACAACCCTGTCCACGCAGAGCCAGGGGTGGTCCCCCCCTAGAGAACAGAATCCAGCACACACCTGATGCTCCACTAATTCTTATTGCATGATAAATAAACAAGGAAGTCAAGTATCATAATTTTCGCCAAAGCAATACTATCAGTCAGTTCCGTAATACTACAATGAAACACCTGAGGCAACTAACTTTATCAAGCTAAAAGTTCCAGTGAGCTCACAGTATTTGGCATTCAAAGGTGTGGACCCTGCATGGGCTCACTTTGGGTGAAGGCAATCTAGTTGGGGTGCGTGATGGTTGAAGTGGGTGCTGGACTGATCAGTTGCTTCTCAAGTCAGGAAGCAGAGAGGAAGGGAGAGAGAAAACAAATTTTCAAATAATTGTTTTAGCAGAGTTTGGAGCAGTGTGCCCCGTGGGGAGTTCAGGGTCCTCGTGCATTCGCCGAACAAGCCAGGAACCCAGGCTTCCTAGCTCTCTTCAGGAAATGCACATGGAATCAGTGCATCTAATTAATCTGACTGACAGTAATTATAGCTACATCTGGGTGAGCGATTGCTGCTAACTGTGCAGGTGATAATTCCATTCCCTTGATCCATTCCATCTAAGGGGTTCACCTTGTGAGCCTACAGAATGCAAAACGACTTTTTGATTGAAGATACGCCTCCATTATTCACGAAACCCATCGGGCCTGGAAAGGGGTGATCAATCCATTTAATGGATTTCCCAGCCTTATTCTGAGTAGAAGAGTTGACTAATTTGATGGGAAGAAGTGAGAATCCAGTGATTATATGCAGGATGGATTTACACACTCTCTCTCTCTCTCTCTCTCTCTCTCTCTCTTTCTCTCTCTCATGTTCGTTTCTGTTTTGTCATCACAATTAATTTGGGATCCTTCACGCCCCTTATGAAAATGTCACACAGGAATGGTGGCCCAGCTGGCTTGGGTCATTTTCTTTATTGATTTTTGCTTGCCTTGGGCTCAGACTCCCCTTGGAGTTTCTTACTTTATCTTCCCTTGGATGAAAAGCCGGGTAGGACCCAGCAAGGGGTGCAACACCCCGGGTGCTTGGTGAGAGAAGACAGGCCCCTGGGTGCTTGGGTGAGGCTTCCTGAGATGGACACGCCCCTTAACACGGGGAGGAGGGAGACGGCGGGTTCGTGCAAGGTGTGTGCACGCCTCTCTGCGCACCTGTTTTACGGTTCGTGCAACATTGGAGACCCAGGGTCGACCTCTCCCTAGCACCTTCCCCACATCCCTCCGCCTGCTTCCACCGGTGGAACCCCACTGGTCAGGAGGCTGCATGCGTATACACCATCGCCCTTGGAACCCAGTGTATTCAACTCAGTTCCCAGCTTCTTCCTGACTGGCCTCTTCTCCCGGAATTTGTCAGTCTGGGAAAA
>NW_026013530.1:0-2560 GCF_001458135.2 Marmota marmota marmota | reverse complement strand
CTTCTTTTGGGTATACACCCAAAGAAAATTAAATCACCCCCTTGTAAAAATAAAAATAATTTTAAAAATCTACACTCATGTTAACTATCTACAATTGTCAAAGGATCAATTGAACCAAACAATTACACACACACACACACACACACACACACCCCAAAGCACACAAAGTAGAAAATATAAAGGATGAACAAGCTGTAATATCTAGCACACAGCAGATTATAGGTAATAAGAGTGCATGGTATTGAGGATTTCTGCTAAATGAGTAATTATAGCAGCTCCTCCACAGGTGAGATAGTGGGTAAGTATAAAAAATGATGGATGTTAATTTGTTCCACTATAATAACTATTTATATATATATGTATGTGTGTGTGTGTATATATATATATATATATATATATATATATATACACACACACACACACACACACACACATAGGTACACACATATATATATACACATCTATACACACAAACATAGATACATCTCTTTTAATACATGTTGAATATGTTATGCACAATAATTTTTTATTTTATTTTATTTTAATTTTTGGTACCAGGGTTTGAACCCTGAGATGCTTAATCACTAAGCCATATCTCCAGCCCTTTTCTATTTTTTATTTTGAGGCAGGATCTCACTAAGTTGCTTAGGGTCTCACTAAGTTGCTGAAGCTAACTGAATTTGTAATCCTCCAGCCTCAGCTTCCCAATACACTGGGATCTCAGGTGTGCACCACCATGCCCAGCTGCACAATAAATTTTTGAAAATAAACAATTAAATGAACAAATAAATAAAATTAACCAAACTGGGGGGAAAACAGTTTTCCCTAATATCTTCTCTGTTATAATAAATGACAGACAACAAGTCAGTTTAAAGGGCATAGAGGGGGAAAGTTTATGATTCAATGATTTATAAACATATCTGTGCTGTTAATATGCTAGGACAATGTTTAATAACTTATCATGCCTACAAATGAATAATGTTATAAAAAATATAACTAGAAGATGAAAATTTCTCATAAATTTGTGCCCAACAGGTTTTCTACAAATTTCATTAACAATATATTCCAGATCACCAAGAGATGAATAAAACCATGAATTAAAATATGGAACTATATTACTCAACAAAGATAAAAATATCTGTCAACAGGCATTAAAACTGGTTCACTACTTAAAAGTAACTAAATAAATATTTATCACTGAGAAAAAATAATATATTCTCACAAACAAATGATTTTAATTATTACAATAATAGTAATGAAGAATGAAAAATAATACATCATTGAAAGAGAACATTTTGTTTCAACATAATTGTGTAAAATTCAAGATTAAGTTGTTGGGAGAGTGATAAATCCTTGGCAGCAGTGAGGAGAAGAGCGATAGGAAGAAAACAGTAAAGCAAAAGACTAGATTCCATTTAAAATGCTAATATAAGTCCTGTAGAACTTAAAGCACTTTATCTTCTGTTAATAGATAATATCCGGTAATCCATATACAAGGGATAGGCAAGACATGCATGAAAAAACTATAAAACTCTTTGGAAAGATATTAAAGTTTCAAATAAAGAAAGGGTATGTTCCTGGGTCAGAATACTCAATTTGAAAAGATTTCAGTTCTTCTCATAATGAGCTTTGAATTAAATAGGATTCAATCAAAATCTAAGAATTCATTTTTAAGCAACTGGACAGACTAATTCTAAAATATATGTGAAAGAACAAAGGTCAAAAATAGCCAAAAGCTTCTGAAGAAAAATAAGGAGGTAGAGCAGGAACTTATAACACAGCATTTAGGATTTTTGTTAAGTTGAGGTGATGAAATATTACAGTGCCATATTGGCTTAGAGGTAGACAAACAAAACAGAATACAGATGCATACAGTGAGCCTCTCACACACGAAAATTTGATGTATGGCAGAGTTGACACTGGAGACAACATGAGAAAGGGGGAACTATTTGATAGATGGTCCTGAGACAGTTGGTTGTACGTAAGGGGAAAAAA
The DNA here is from genome assembly GCF_001458135.2 of Marmota marmota marmota. Taxonomy (NCBI): domain Eukaryota; kingdom Metazoa; phylum Chordata; class Mammalia; order Rodentia; family Sciuridae; genus Marmota; species Marmota marmota. The sequence continues at coordinate 565 of NW_026013530.1, read as the reverse complement.
ATGGACCTATATATCACACTATATTCATTATACGACACATACCACACAAAAAAGGATAAAGGATTTGAACATAAATAGCAAAACATAAAGAAATTTAAACATATGAATGAATGTCTTTATGGACTCAGGTAGAGAAGAATTTTTAAATAACATGGAAAAAGAGGTAATAAAATAAATGATTAATGTATTTGATTACCTTAAGATTAAGAACTTCCGTTCATAAAATAATACCATGAAGAAATGCTTGTACAGGGCTAGCTGGGTTATAATATGGTATAACCACTTTGGAAAACAGTTTGGCAATTTCTTAATACTTAAATACCTACATACCATACACCCAGCCATTTGCACACTTGTGCATTTATCCAGGGGTGAAGGAAATACATGTTTACAAGAAAACTTTTGGAAGTGCTAGACATGTTCATTATTTTGATCATGTTGGTGGCTGATGCTTCATATGTATATATGTCAAAATTTGCTTAATTGTACATTTTAAATATAACTAGTTTATTATATATCAATTGTAACTCAATAAAGCTCTTCTAAAGTAATATCATAAAGAAAA
>NW_026013529.1:0-2560 GCF_001458135.2 Marmota marmota marmota | reverse complement strand
CAAAAAAACTCCTCTGCATTTTTATAAATAATATATTCACTTAATAATAATCTCTACCAAAGCAACAACAACAAAGGATGGAGAAGAATGACATTGCTGTCCATTTGTACAAATTCTTTAATCTCCTTCTTAGAAGCTGTTTCATTTCTTACATCTGCTTTTGCCTTCAATCTGTGTGATATCATAGTTTTTGTAGAGTCTGGAAAATTCCACCTTATACTTGTGAGAGGAAAAAGATTAACTTAGGTATATAAAGTCTTACTCTTACTATAAAATATATTTGACTTTGTTGACCTCTTGAAAGTATAGTGGTGACTCCAGGGTTCTGATTAAAAAATTAGTAATGCTGCAAATTAGCTTAGTGTCTCCATGAGATGGATCAAGAATGATTTATCTGGCTTAACTTGAATGAGATAAGGCCAGGTGTAGATCACATGAGGTCAGACATGCAGGCAGAAGCATATCCTTTATGACCAAGTAGATGATGGTAGGAAAGTCAGTCTTATTCTCATTTCAAAGAAAAGACTTGAAACATTTTAAAAAGGGGAAAAATAGTCTTATTTGTATTTCAGAAAGTTAACTGTGTTAGCTTATTGGTTAGTTAGGCTACGGATGGAGTTAAAGAAGCTAGAAGACTTTTGCATTGGAAACAAAACATGATCTTAACTAAAGAAAACAGATAGTGAGTGTAAGTCTGAGGACACCCACAGCTCATGGAAGTAGCATCTGAACTTCTTAAGGGAGGTTTATCTTTCTACTTAAATATTACTCATCAAATGGAAGATATGAGTCCCAGAGGACTGTGAGGTTGCTATAAGCAAGATAACCTCTTCATGCTGGAAGACCAGCCAAAATTAAATGCATGTAGAAAGATCACAGAAAAGAGCTGGAAAGAAGATCTTAAAAAACAACCATATACCTAGTAGCAGGTATTTTTGAGTCACAGCTGCCCACACTGATTTTCATGAGATTTGTTTCAATTAATAAGTTTTTCTTCTTTCCTTTGGCATCTTGTGAGTGGTTGTGACTTTCAAACCAGAGAGTTTATTAAGCCCTGGAACTGCTCTCTATTAATATGAAGAGAGGCATATGTCAAATTAATAATCTGGATTGCAGAGTTGGACATATTGTTATTGTATGTTTTACTGAAAAAGTAAGAGATACGTTACATTTGTTAGTAGATAATGATATTAATGGTTACCTTTGAATTGTAAGATTGTTCTTACTTATTTTCTTCTTATAATTTCCAGAAGTTTTACAATTTGTAGAGTAACACTTTTATAACCAAAACATTACTAATAAAAATTTAAACCTTATTAATGTTAATTATTACATAATTTTAATCTTAAATTGAACTTAAAAATTATATGACAGGTTATTTCTTTGCCCTAAATGTCAAGAGTTATACATTAAAAGCAATTAAATTAAACTAAAATTCTGAACAAATTTCTGTATTTTAGAAATAGCAAATATATCTTACCACAAGTTAAACCTTATCATATGTGAAGAACAGATTTAATATGTTTTATGGTCATCATTGTTTTTATTATTTAACAATACTTTACAAAGTGTCTAAAATGTATTTAGCAAAAACAATAAAAGGCATTAAGTTATTTTTGAAATGTGAATCCAAAATCCATAGAGTACTATGCTGAAAAGTTAATAAGTTCACATCGAGTTCTGAATAAAATAAAACATACTTGATTGTTCCTATCATATTCACAATCAGCACACAGTCCAGTAAGCTTTTTGAGTCATTGTGCCCACATTTTAATCTGAGCTGGATGTGTTAATGATTTCAACCAAATTATGAATGCTGCATTACAGAATATAACAAATACTTGAATATAGATAAGTAAGCTTTATTAAACAGCAATGAGTAGTTCCATAGAGTGTCACCGAAGTTCTATTACATGTGTAACTTCTTGTATCTGCAATGTCTCTGAACACTTTCATTTAGATCTAAACCAAGTCAAACATATACTCTTCCACTTTGCAATCAGAATATCATAATTTCTCCAAATGCTTGCACTTACTATTTAGGTTCAATATGGAAGTTTATATTTTAATTTTAATAAAGTATAGTTCTGATAATGTGATATGTTATATAGCCAAATGCTACTTAACTGTTAAATATCTATCATACATGTGCTATAGTAATACATTTCTGTTGTGTTTTCTAATACAAATGACTTTGTGACATACATTTCAAACATAAAGATAGATTTCTCAATGATAAGTTGAAACCCACAATAAAAATACATCATTCACAAGCAGGGGAAAGCCAGTAGGTGGAGACATGTCAGTTTCTTTTATGTCTGTGGTCACCAGTTTGAATTACTTTTCTTGGATAGTTGCATTTGAATAGGCATAGGCATTTTGGTTGTATTTTTCAGACAAAATACCACCTGACTTTGAATGTACAATGTCTAGCATTGACAGGACTCTCACTGTTATCATAGTGATTTTATTTAACTCTGGAAATGAAATATTTTGGCCTAAAACAATCTAAGTGTTGCCACACACAGAAAAAGTGTATGTATATATATATATATATATA
>NW_026013528.1:0-2560 GCF_001458135.2 Marmota marmota marmota | reverse complement strand
GGATCGAACCCAGGCCGCACACACTCCTGGCAAGCGCGCTACCTCTTGAGCCACATCCCCAGCCCTGTTTTCTTTACTTATATGTTATAAAAGAATTGTTCAGAGTTTTCTAAAGTAAAGTAGCCCTGAAAAACAAACAAGTGCTCTATACAATGTAGACATGCAGTGGTCATAACTTTTGAGATCAGAACTACATGAAGCTTGGTTTGTATACTCCATCAATTCAGGTTTTGTAAACAAGGGATAAGACAATGTTTTTATACCATGAAGAAGACCTCATAGCAGGACAGGTAGACACTGCAGTCACTTATCTCCATGAAGTCCCAATATCACATCTACTTATCACATCCACCACATTTGCAAAAAGACGTCGCATTATATCAAAACTGGTATATGAGATGTAACCTCACTAAAAGTCTCACCAAGCACAAAAAAAATTTGGACACCATACATGGGAGGGATGAAGCCAGGACCAGATCAAACAGAAACTGCTTGCATTAAGACCTGTAACCACCTTGGTGATGTAGCTGAACACAAAGAAAAATCAAAGCATGAATATTGGGGTTTAGAGATAAGTGTGCAAAAGGCTTATTTGTTCTAAGGCAAGGAAGCAATGTAAACCATAATTGTAACTATACACTTATAAATCACAATTTTAAACAAAAGGACAGAAAAACAGGCAGAAGTATCAAATTAAAGAACAGGATAGAGTTTTTAACTCATAATAGAAGACTTGACAATCCCTACCAAAGGGGTGAAGATGTCCAGAAATTTTCCTTTATGAAGGTAATTTGTGGAAGGAGTGAGTTTTTCGTTTCTGAAGAAAATTTTGGCAGAAAGTATAGAATAAGAGAAGGAATAGCAAAAGCACAAAAGTCACAGAAGGAAGCTAGAGTCAAGTAAGATGTTCAGTTATAGGGTTGGGGATATAACTCAGTTGGTAGAGTGCTGGCCTCACATTCACAAGGCCCTGGGTTTAATCCCCAGTACCACCAAAAAAAAAGTTCAGTTACAAATTTTTATTGTGTTTATCATGATGTCATTTAGAATTATTATTAGTATTATTATTTAAATCAGGAATTGAACCCACAGGTGCTTAACTACTGAGCCAAACCCCAGCTCTTTCTTTTCTTTTTTCTTTCTTTTTTTTTTTTTGAGACTTAATCTTGCAGAATTTCTGAGACTGGCTTTGAGCTTGCAATTCTCATGCCTTAGTCTCTAGAGCCAACCAAGTTTACAAGCATTCGCCACCATGCCCAGCTTGGAATTTTTTAAGTTATTTTATTTTTATATATCAGGACTTCATCTGACAATGATTGTATTTTCTTTTGCTAATGTTTTGAATAGAATCTGTACCTTATACCACAAATAACCTAAAAACTCACTCTTTATGTAAATATAATATCATCTTGGCATAAGTGGAATGACTCTACAGTTCTTGAAGTGACTCCCTAAGTATCGTCAAGCATAATGTCAAATCTTTGATATTGTTCCATAAGAAATTTGGAAAAGAATGTGGCACATTAAATGTATATTCTAATAAAATTAAAAAGCCTTGAAAAATATGTCCCAGATACTTGTGGTTTAATCCATTAGGAGTAATGTTTTAGACTGTATAGTTGAGAAAATAAATGTTGTTTAGAACCCCACATCTCAGTGATTTATTTACTCAATGTTTATTTCCCACTCTAAAAGGTCTAAAGTGAACAAAATCTAATGGTCAGGCAGGTCTACTGGGTGGCTTACATCTGAGATAGTTTTCAGAACTCTGGGGTTCCTGCATTTCATGGGTTTTATGAATCATTTTTCCTCTACAATTTGTTAGTATCACAAGAGTAGGTGTTTCCATCAAAAATATCTACCTTAGTCTCCCAGACTTTAGAAATCTTCACTTTGTGATGGTGTGTTGTGGGAGAGGCATTAGCTTTCAGAATCAGTTTCAGCCTTCAGCACACTTGTTTGTGCTACTTGCCATCTTGAAGTATTTTTCCAGCATAAAGTATGCTTAGACAGTTATTTTGTGTATGGAGGAAAACTTGAATTTTTATTTAACTTACCTCTTGGCTGACTCATGTCTCTTAACCAGTGATGAATTTCTATTAATAATTTTACATGAATAATAAATAAAAAGGCATATTTAATAGAATAAAATTATAAGTAAAAATAGAATGAGCCATTAGGCCTTCATTAAGATTTCCAAATGAGAAAGAAAATTAATGTATTTTAAATATTTGTAATTTAAAATTATTGTACTTAAAATATTATAGCAAATATGGTAATTTTAAAACTGTTTCTTTATCTTAATATATATGATTGAAACTTTAAAACTTAAAGATTATTTTTTCAAACCTGAACTCAATGAGTCACACCTCACCAGGTGCAAAACTCAAAAATGAAGGCAGAGAATTTGTATATTAAGAACAAGATTAAAAAATTAAAAAAAAATAGATGGCTATTATAAAACCTGGAAGATAATGTTGAAAAGATTCTTCAGAATGAAAACAGAAGATTGGACAAGGAGAATAAATTTTCCTAACATGATTCTAAAATGAGAGAAATT
>NW_026013527.1:0-2560 GCF_001458135.2 Marmota marmota marmota | reverse complement strand
AAAATTTCCCACGTGGTTCTATGTGCACTCAGGTGAAAACAGTTGTTTGTGAAGCCTAGAACCTCAGGGAGAGAATTCAGTTCTTGCACCTACTAAATGGAGAGCCTGCTGGTGGGTGAGGCGGGCGGGTGGGTGGGTGGGGCGGGGCAGCTTCCTTACCTTGGAACGTCTTTATCCTTGGGTTTAGCTGCAGAATGGCTCTCAGCCTGGGCTCCAGTTTCTTGATCTTGGACACTATCCTGTCCAGCTGGACATGGTGCACGATGCTGTCCTTCTCAGAGAGTATGGAGCACTGGGGGCACAGCAGGCCCTCCGCAAGGGGCTCCTTCCACAGGGAGTCGAGGCACCGTTGGCAGCAGACGTAGCCGCATTCCAGGCTCATAGGAGTTTCAAGGTGACCGAAGCAGACAGGACAGGTACATGCTTCTCTGAGGTGCTGTGCCATGGCCGGTGCCCGGGGAAGGACAGAGGTGACGGTGCGTTCCAGAGGCCCAGTTTCCTCGACAGGGATGGAAGATCACTGCCCACTGGATGGTCACAGCGGCAGGCAAACCCGAGGGACCCTCGGCAGGCGCTGTCTACACCTGAAACACTGGCAGGAATAGCAGACAGGACTCATCAGGAGGCGGCAGCCCCACAGGGCAGCCCCAGGGACGGGTGGTTTCCCAAAGCCTCTGGGTGGAGAGGAGCTGAGGGCCAAGCACACAGTCAGTCAGCTTTGAGGACGGGGGAGCACATAAACTATCCCACGGAGGGCCTTTGCCGACTAATTCCACCTGGAAATGATGGTTTTGCTAGACTTGTTGGATTTCACTTGAGCTGGCACCTGGAAGATAAATCTCAAATGCATATGCACTGAGTGTTTCCACTGGACAGAGGAGGTCTGGCCACAAGACCTTTCACTCCCCCAGCTGTCCAGCCTGGAAATGGCAAAACCACAGCCTGAGAGGACACCCCAAAGCACAAGAGCAAAGCGAACGTGATGGCCGTCATGGGCAAACTTGAGAGTTCAGATGCTGCTGTAGGGTGTGGCGGGAAGGTGGGCGGGTGCAGCCCTGCTGGAGAACAGCAGGGAGCTCCACAGGAGGTACAAGGACGACATCTGGTGCCCAGCCAGCCACCACCTCTGGCATCTAGTGCACTGAACTCCAGAGAGCACAGCAGAGCGCCTCTGGTGTTTGCTGGGCAAGGCGGGAGTGGGGACAGGGACAGAGCCTGAGGCGGCCCAGGCTGAGGAAGTGGGGACTGAAACTCTTCCCCCAGCTCCTCAGGAGGTCATCCAGCCCCACTACCTTTAAGAGGACTGAGACTGCTCTCTCTCCAGCCCAGATAGTGAAAGTCAGATCCCACCTGCCGCAGAGGAGCAGAGGGGCCCTGTTGTGGGATACTGGCCGTGTGCCCTGGGGGGACCTTGGAGGGTGCTGCTTAGGGAAGGAAGCCACGGTCCCAGCACTGGCTCTCTCACAGCCCTGGGCAGAAACTGGAGAAGCAGCAGCAAGTCCCCGAGATTGCACTCACAGGACACCCTCAGGCCCTCAGTGGAGAGCTCCCCTTAATCGAATCAGATCTGTATTCTCTTAAGTGAGATCATTTACTGCAGGTGGTGGGTGTTCACTACAAAGACGGAGGTTACTTTGTCTTCAAAATGTTTGTTGAAAACTTAAAGTGGCAAAATATTGCCCTGGGGTGTTTCTAGGTGACCTTGACTATGGGCCCAAGGGTGAGATTTGGAGTGAGGATTGGCTGAAACTTTTTAATCATCATGCAACATTGTTGATCTTCTAAAAAGAAGGGCTAGTTTCAGTTTTCCCTGCTGAAGGGAAAATTGCTCCGTGTTTCGGGGGAATTAGTTCAACCTGCTCCAAGATCTATGCAAACCACTTCCCTGGACCACAGCTGCTTCCCCAAAGCACCTTTCCTCCAAAACGAAGGTAATGTAGAAGTTGGTTGAGTGAGCCCCAGACTCTTCCCTGGCTGTCAGTTAGCCAGTGATAGACTTGTAAGTGTCCAAGGTAAAATATTGCCATATGCATACTATTTCCCATCCACCACAACACAAATAAGACACACACCAGAAAGAAATGTTTCAGAAACTGTCCTTGTGGTTTTAGGAGAGTCACAGGTGATAGAGATTTGAGGGGTGTTGGGTGCGGTGGCCATGCCTGTAACCCCAACAACTCAGGAGGCTGAGGCAGGAGGATGGCAAGTTTGAGGCCAGCCTGGACAATTAGCAAGACCCAGTCTCAAAATAAAATAAATAGAACTGGGGCTGGGAGCAGTGGCACTTGCCTGTAATCCCAGGAGCTCGGGAGGCTGAGGCAGGAGGATCACGAGTTCAAAGTCAGCCTCAGCAAAATCAAGGCACTAAGCAACTCAGTGAGACTCTGTCTCTAAATAAAATACCAAATAGGGCTGGGGATGTGGCTCAGTGGTCAAGTGCCCCTGAGTTCAATTCCCTGTATTAAAATAAACCAAAACCCAACCACACTGGAGATTTAGCTCAGTGTAGAGCTCCCTGGGTTTAATCCTCAGGACGGTTAAAAAAAAAAAAAAAAAAAAA
>NW_026013526.1:0-2561 GCF_001458135.2 Marmota marmota marmota | reverse complement strand
TTTTTTTTTTTTTTTTTTTTAGTTGTTGTTGTTGTTTTTAACTCTGGATTGAATCCAGGGCCTTGAGCCCAAGTTTTTACCTACAAATTCAATTTTAATAGATAAAGTTTTCTATTTCTTTTTCTATTTCTAATAATTGAGTGTTATAAGGAATTTATCCCTTACATCTGAATTGTTGAACTTTTTGGCATAAATTTGCTTGTAATATTCTAGTATTGTTCTTTTAATATCTGTAAAATCTATGGTTTTAAGTTCTTGTGTTCTATAATGTAGTCACCCTACAATTGTTTATTATATATTTTTTAAAAAGCTAGAAGAAAGCATTTTAAATGTTCCCAACACAAAGAAATGATAAATATCTGAGGTGCTCAGATTTGATCATTAAACATTGTATATATTTATCAAATGTATACAATTTGAAACAGATCATTGGGGAGGAAGGGAGGGAAAGGCCAGATATCAGGGAATGAGATTGATCAAATTATGTTATGTGTATATACAAATACAGCAAAATGAGTCCTACTATTATGTATAATTATAATGCACCAATAAAAGATGAAATTTAAAAATGTTGCACTGTATTCTGAGTGCCATGTTATAAACCTGTATTCCCACCACACAGAAAGGGCAGGAAGATTACTTGAATCCAGGAATTCCAAGCCAGGGCAACATAGAAAGACACCATCACAAAATAAACAAGCAAATCACCCTGTCCTCCATAAATATGTACAACAGTTAAACTGTTTCAAAAGGTTAAAAAAACTATACAAAAGCTGACAACAGTTTATTTCTAAAATTTACTTCTAAGCCTTTCTGCTATTATCCTATATCTTTATTATTTTTGTTTTAAATAATTAGCCCTTAAGGATATTTAACTAATAAGAAAAAATTTTTACATACAATCTTATAGTTACCATTCATCTTCATCCCTTCAAATAGATGCATATTTATATCTGTTCTCCTTTATCTTCTGTTTGAAGGTTTTCCTGTAACATTTCTTTATAGGGAAGATCTGCTTAATCTTATATCTTTTTTATGTTAGAAAAAACTTTATTTCCCTTTCATATTTGAATGGTATTTGCACTGAGTATATAATTCCAGGTTGACAATTTTTACTTTGAGCACTTAAAAGAAGTCCTGTTGTCTTTGGGATTGATGTCCTTTTCTTTATTCCTCTGTGCATGTTTTTGTGCTCTCCTCTGATTTTATGATTCTTTATCACTAGTCCAAACAATATGATTGTGATGTGCATTGGTATCGTGTTTTCATGTTTCTTATGCTTTGAGTTTTTTGAATTCCTGGATGTATGGCCTTTGCATTTTCTCAAATTACAACTTTCTATTTGGGTGTTTAAAAGCCTTCCATGTATTTATTTAAGATGTCAGTATTTCCTCTATGTTTTTAACATACAAAGTTATAATAACTCTTTCCATGTCCTTGTCTATTAATTCTATCATCTTTGTCATTTCAATGTCTGTATTTGGTTGAGTTTCCTCCTTATTGCAAAGCATGTTCTGCTTCAAAGAATTCCTGGTGATTTTTTAATTGAACTTCAGTGTGAACTTTATCTTGCTAGGGGCTGAATATTTTTATTTTTTGTAAATATTTATGAGCTCTCTTCAGGCACTTGAAAACTGGTCCTTTTATATCTTGTCTTTAAAATTTGTTGGGTGGCACCAGAGCATTATTTAGGCTAAGAAGAGTTTTCCCCACTCCAGTACAACTCTACAGAGTACTGCTCTCTCCAAGCTCCTGTAATTATGAACTTTACTAGTGTGGCTGGTGGGAATACAAACTATCCCCAGCCATCAGTGATTACTGGGATCCTGTTATCTAATCCTTCCTGTGTTTTTTGCCTGGCCTCTGGTAGTTTCCATACAGGAATTTGCTCAAGTGTTCTGCTGAAGACTTAAGGGAATCTCTGAGCATCTCTGGAGTTCTCTCTCTTTGTGGATCTCTCCTCACCATTACCCTGTTGTCTGAGCTCCAGGGCTTCCTAAACTCAAGAGCAGGAGCCTCGGGTGGGTTCCTTGTTCCTGAACCAGAAGCTTTCTTAAGCCAGGGCCATGGTGGAGCTCAGCCCGTTTGTTTCCTGCCTCTGAAGGATCACTGTTTTTAGTTTCCTGACATTCAGTATTTTGAGATTGTGACATTTATTTAATGTGCATGTATGTGTTTCTGGTTCCTATTCACTACATCTTGGCAAGAAGTTGACACATTTATTAGGCCTCCTGACATCCTCCTATTGGTCACAGGGACTTTATTTATTTTTCACTACATTTCCTTTGTATGCTTCTGTTTATATTGTTTCTATTGATATGCATTTAGGTTCACTAATATTTTTTCTCCAGTATCTAATCTGTTGGTAATCTACCTAATGAATGTTTTACTTTATGTTTTGTACTTTCATATATGGAAATCTCATCTTTAATAATTTTTAATTTCTGTCTTCATTATGTTCATGTTGTATTTTAAGTCCTCAAGTATTTTGAATATTTTTATTATATACATCTTAACATTTTCTGTTAATCCCATTTCTGTTTTTTTTTTTTTTTTTTTTT
>NW_026013525.1:4967-11003 GCF_001458135.2 Marmota marmota marmota | reverse complement strand
TATACTGGCGCACACCTGTAATCCCATTGGGAGGCTGAGGCAGGAGGATTGAAAGTTCAAGGCCAGCCTCAGCAGAAGCAAGGTGCTAAGCAATTCAGTGAGACCCTGTCTCTAAATAAATTACAAAATAGGGTTGTGGATGTGGCTCAGTGGCTGAGTGATTAAGAGTTAAACCTCTGGTACCCCCCCCAAAAAAAAAAAAGAAGCACTAATCAAAATTTGACAGCCTTGTATTTGAGATTTGGATCTGATGGCTGCATCTCTGGAAACTAAAGACATGTCAGTTAGCTAAGCCTCAGTTTCCTCACCTGTAACAGAAGAATTATAAAATGCTTATGTACCCATTATAGGTTGCTGTGAAATTTCAACTTGGTAAAGTCTAAATACAGAAAAGAAGCTAAATAAATGCTAGCTCCGATTTTATTTTTAAGTTCAAACCAATATGATTCTTGTACTTTGTATAAGGAAGGCTAAAAAAATGGCTTTAGTATAAAAAACGCCATTTGTTCATTTCTCCTTAGTCCTTAATGTTATGGAGAACTATAAGACAACATTCCCTAAAACCCATTTCATATTATAGTCAAGTGATGAGCCCATGTGTTGACCACTGACTCAATAGTTAATAATCTTAAGGTATCATACTCCAAGAGGCAACAATTTCAGAGAAGCCACAATTACTTGATGTACTTGAAATAATTTACATATAATAATGTGTGTATAGACCTGTACATGTAATTTTTTATCAAGTATAATATGATCATACAAAAACACTGACTCACAATATAGTTCAAACATACAAAAGAAGGCTATTTTATTTTTGTCCCTTTTACATCCTATTTTAGGCAAGATGATGAAACCCAGAAAATAACAGGAATGAATTAGTTTATAAAAACTGGGTATTTTATAAATGAAACAGATTCAGTAATCTACATCTCTCAAATTGCAAACAATGAGACTTACTCTACTCTCAAAATGAACTTAAATAAATTATTGCTCTATTCTAATGACATAAACGTTTTCACTGGTTGATAGTCCAGGTAGAAAGAGTATGTAAAGTGATTTATAAGTAAAAACATTTCATTCAAAAGGATTTTTTTTTTTGGTACTGGGAATTGAACTCAGGGACACTGAAACATTGAGCTGCATCCGCAGCCCTATTCTGAATTTTATTTATAGACAGTGTTGCTAAGCCCCTCGCCATTTCTAAGGCTAGCTTTGTACTTGAGATCCACCTGTCTCCGCCTCCGGAGCTACTGGGATTACAGGCATACATCCCTGTTTCTGGCCAAAAGGAATGGTTTTAACAAAACCCGCATGATCTCAAGAGAAAATACATAGTAATATTCATATAACATTCTCATTTATATTAATTTATATTATATATTATTATTTTATTATATACACATAAATTATATATAAATTATATATAAATTAAATATATATAAATTATAAATACTAATATATAATTATATATTACATAATTTATATAATATAAATTATATATAATATATAATATCAATTATATTTTATGTTATATATTCATATATTATATATTTATATAAATTATATATATAGTATATTTATATACTCATATATAAATTATATATAAATATGTAAATATATATGTAAAGTATATATATATGATATAAATCATATATTATATAAATTTTATGTATTTATATATAAAAATATATAGGATTTATACATATTTAATAAAAATTATTTATAATATATGAAGTACATATTTTTATATACACATATAATAATATATAAACTAAATATAAATATATATTATTTTATTATATATAACATATTATTATCATATAATATATATAAATTTATATTAATTTGTGTTATATTACTTATTGTAATATAATTATATGATAATATAATTTCTATTATTAATAAGATAATGATATGATTATTATATTATAGTTTAATTTATATTAATATAATATATAAAATATATGGATTATATTATAATTATATATAAATGACTTATATCATATATATATGTAATTCTATAATATGTAATATATAATATATATAATACATAATACATAATATATTATATATAAATATAATTTAAATTATATAGTTTAGTTATTTGGCTTTAGATGGTTTTAATGCTTCTGATAGTGCTTTTTCCCTTAGCTTTATCTGTATAAATTTTTATTTTATGACAGTTCCAAACATTTTAGTATTTTTTTTAAATAACAAACATTTATTGGTGTGACTTATGGTAGAAAAACGTTCCTACACGAGATGTGCATGACGAAATCATTAAATAGAACATTTCTGAGGTGAACACACATCATCACCCACGTTTTTATATCCAGTTTTTAAGATAGCCAATTCCTCCTCTCTCTCCACCCCAAAACATGTGAGCAACTGCTAATGGAAAGCAGTAAACAGCCACTTGGGCTATAGCATTTTCAACTCCACTCTGAGGTGAAGATTCCAAGTACTAATATAATTGAAATTTTGTGGGTAGGTCTCTGTGTCCTCTATTGTGTACCATTTTTCTACCAGCCTGTTTTGGTCCCCATACCATACTGTTTTTGTTACTATTGCTCCGTAGCATAGTTTAAGGTCTGGTATATGGATACCACCTGCTTCATTCTTCCTGCTTAGAATTGCTTTAGCTATTCTGGGTTCCTTATTTTTCATGAATTTCATGATTGCATTTTTCTATTTCTATGAGGAATACCATTGGGATTTGAATGGGAGTTGTGTTGAACCTGTGTCATGCTTTTGGTAATATAATCATTTTGATACTTTTAATTCTGCCTATTCATAAACAAGCAATCTTCTAAGGTCTTCTTTTTATTTTTCTCTTTAGGGTTCTGTAGTTTTCATTGTATAGTTCTTTCACATCTTTTGTTAAGTTGATTCTCAAGTATCTTATTTTTTTGAGGATATTGTGAATGGAATAGTTTTCCTCATTTCCTGCTAAGAGGATTTGTCACTGATACAAAGAAATGCTTTTGATTTATGGGTTTTGATTTTATATCCTGCTACTTTGTTGAATTCATTTACTGTTTCTTGAAGTTTTATGGTGGAGTTTTTGGGGGTCTTCTATGTATAGAATTATATAATCAGCAAATACTGCTAGTTTAAGTTCTTCTTTTCCTATATTTATTCCTGTAATTTCTTTCTTCTGTCTAATTGATCTGGGCCAGTGTTTTAAGAACTATGTTGAATAGAAGTGGTCAGAGAGGGCATCCCTGACTTTTTCCAGATTTTAGAGGGAATGCTTTCAGTTGTTCTCCCTTTAGAATGATATTGGCCTGAGGCTTAGCATAGATAGCCTTTATAATGTTGAGATATGTTCCGGTTATCCCTAGTTTTTCTAGTGTTTTGAACATAAAGGGGTGCTGTCTTTTGTCAAATGCTTTTTTTTGCATCTATCAAGATGATTATATGATTCTGATCTGTAAGTCCATTCATATGATGAATTACATTTATTTGATTTCTGTATGATGAAACAACCTTACATCCCTGGGATCAATCCCACTTGATCATGGTGCACAATCTTTTGGATATGTTTTTATATTGGATTTGCCAGAATTTTATCAAGGATTTTTGCATCTATGTTCATTAGAGATATTGGTCTGAAGGTTTCTTTCTTTGAAGTGTCTGTGTCCAGTTTTGGAATCCAGATGATATTGTCCTCATAGAATGAGTTTGGAAGTACTCTCTCTTTTTTTCTATTTCCTGAGATACATTGAACAATGTTGGTATTAGTTCTTCTTTAAAGTTTTTGTAGAACTCAGCTGTGTATACATCCGTTCCTTGGCTTTTCTTGGGTTTGTATTCTTTTGATGGCTTCTTCCATTTTTTCACAGGATATTGGTCTGTTTAAGTTGTGTATATCTTCCTGACACAATCTGGGCAGATCATATGACTAAAGGAATTTATCAATGCCTTCACTGTATTCTATTTTATTAGAGGATAAGTTTTCCAAATAATTTCTAATTATCTTCTGTATTTCTGTAGGGTCTGTATTGATATTGCCTTTTCATCACGTATGCTGGTAATTTGAGTTCTCTCTCTTCTTCTCTTCGTTAGCATGGCTAAGAGTCTGTCAATTTTATCTATTTTTTCAAAGAACCAACTTTTAGTTTTGTCAATTGTTTCAATTTTTTCTTTTGTTTTGATTTCATTGATTTCAGCTCTCATTTTAATTATTTGTTGCCTTCTACTGCTTTTGCTGCTGATTTGTTCTTCTTTTTCAAGGGTTTTGAGGTGTAGTGTGAGGTCATTAATTTGTTGACTTTTTCTTCTTTTAAGGAATGAACTCCATGCAATGAATTTTTCTCTTAGTACTACTTTCTTAGTGTCCCAGAGATTTTGATATGTTGTGTCTGTGTTCTCATTTACCTCTAAGAATTTTTTATTGTCTGCCTTGATGCCTTCTGTAACCCATTGCTCATTCAGCAACATAGTGTTCAGTCTCCATGTGATGCAGAATATTTAATGTTTAGTTTGTTGTTGATTTCCAATTTCATTCCATTATGATCTGATAAAATGCATGGAGGTACCTCTACTCCTTTGTATTTGCTAAAACTTACCCTGTGAAATAGTATATGGTCTATTTTTGAGAAAAATCCATGGGCTGCTGAGCAGAAAGAATATCTGCTTGATGCTGGTTGATATATTTTATATATGTCAGTTAAGTCTAAGTTATTGTAATATTGAACTCTATAGTTTCTTTACTTAACTTTTGTTTGAAAGATCTGTCTAGCGGTGAGAGAAGTGGGTTGAAGACACCCAAAATTATTGTGCTGGGATGTCAATTTGACTCTTGAACTTGAGAATAGTTGTTTGATGAACATTTCTGCACCATTGTTTGTGGCATATATGATTGTTAAGTCTTGTTGGTGTATGGTTCCCTTGAACAGTATGTAATGTCCATCTTTATCCCTTTTGATTAGCTTTAGATTGAAGTCTACTTTATTTGATATGAGTATGGAGACCCCTGCTTGCTTCCTCAGTCTATGTGAGTGGTATGATTTTCCCAACCTTTCACCTTCAGTCTGTGTATGTCTTTTCCTATCAAATGAGAATCCTGTAGGCAGCATATTCTTGGATCTTTTTTTTAAAATGCAATCTGCTAGCCTATGTCTTTTGATTGGTGAGTTTCAGCCATTAACATTTAGGGCTACTATTGAGATATGGTTTGCATTTTCAGCCATATTTGTTTATTTTTGTTACCTAACTTGACTTGGTTTCCTCTTTGATTAGTTTTTCATTTAGTGTACTACCTCCCTCTGCTGTTTTTCATGGTTGTTTTTCAATTAGTCTTCATGAAATATTTTGCCAAGGATGTTTTGTAGTGCTGACTTTCTAGGTGTAAATTATTTTAACTTTTGTTTATCATGGAAGTTTTTCTTTCTTCTTCAAATCTGAAGCTTAGTTTTGCTGGATACAATATTTTAGTTGGAACCCATTATCTTCCAGAGTTTGAAATATATTATTCCAGGATCTTCTAGCTTTCAGGGACTGTATTAAAAAATCTGCCATTATCCTAATTGGTTTTCCCTTATATGTAATGTGATTCCTTTTTCTTGTGGCTTTTAAAATTCTCTCCTATTTCTGATTGTTGGGCGTTTTCATTATAATGTGTCTTGGTATGGGTTTTTTGTGATTTTGCATTTTGGGGGCCCTATAGGCTTCTTGGATGTGGATTTCCATTTCATTCTTCATTTCTGAAAAGATTTCTGATATTATTTCATTGAACAGATTGTTCATTCCTTTGGTTTGGACCTGTGTGCCTTCCTCTATCCCAATAACTCTTAAATTTGGTGTTTTTATGCTTTCCCATATTTCTTGGGTGTTCTGCTTGTGATTTCTTATCATTTTTGCTCTGCTGCTACATTCTTTTCAAGATGATAGACTTTGTCTTCCTGGCCTGATGTCCTATCTTCTAAGTTGTCTACTCTGCTGGTGATGCTCTCATTTGTGTTTTTAATTTGGTTTATTATTTATTTCATTTCAAGGATTTCTTTCTTTCTTTCTTTCTTTCTTTCTTTC
>NW_026013525.1:0-3925 GCF_001458135.2 Marmota marmota marmota | reverse complement strand
TTTCTGATAATTCTTCTAATGATGTGTGTCTTCAATTGTTTCTGGTATTTTCTTCCCTTGTCTTTTCATGTTGCTGGCATTTCTTTCCTGCTCTGTGGGACTGGTGTTATTGCTTTTATCCTATAGATTTGTAGTGCTCTTGTGTATTCCAAGATCCCTCCTTTGTGGGGAAGGACAATGTTGACAGTTCCCAATATCAACAATACATCACCTATGTGTAAATTACTGCTATTAAGACAGTTATACTTAGTCTCAATGTCTAGTAATGTTGGATTCAATTATAATTTAAAATATAATCAGTAATTTCAAAGAAGGTGTACATTTTCTGGCGGGAAATAGAGAACTGGGGGTCAGGTGTCTGATGATATGTTAACGGGGAAAGATGTGAGGGCAATGGGGTTAATAAAACTTAGGAAATTTGGAGGAGAACTCTAATCAAGAGTGTTAGTAGCAGGAGAATAGACAGCAGGTAATTTAGGGGAGACAAGTACGTGGCAGGACAGTAGAATGCATAAAAACAAACACATATATGAATTTAGAAAATTACAAGAAGTAAAAATTAGGAGGTTGAAAGAGGAAGAGAGAGAGGAAGAAAAATAAAAAGAAAAAAGAGAACAGAGAGAGAGAGAGAGAAATATAAAAGGGGGTCTTATGCAATTCCTCTATATGATATTATTCTGGTGACTCAGTTCTTAAAGTTCTATTTCATACAAAGTTCTTAGTTTCACATATGTTGGAGTTGTGAGGACCAGAGGAGGAGGGGTAGAGGAGAAAGAAAGAGGATAAAATGGAAGAGAAGAAAACAAAAAACAAAACAAACAAACAACAAATCACTCTCAGAGTTCGGTTTTCTTCTCTTCTCTTTCAGTAGGTGGAGTTGTCTATTCCAAGCTTGAGTCTCTGCCCTCAGGGTGGTGCAGGCAGTCCATCCTGAGGTACTTAGAAGTGAGCTGGGTGAGCAGCTGCTCCTGGTCTTCTGGGAAGGTGTGGGCAGGCACACAGACCTGGGAGACAAGCAGCTTTCTCAAGTTCCTCATCTGGCCCAAGAAAGGAGCACAAGCAGCCAAGGTGGAGGGTGCCCAGGTGCAGTGCACTTCCACCTTCTGGACAGAGTCCAGCTGCAGTAATCTCAGGACCTTGCTGGTGTGGCCGGTGGGTTTCTCAAAGATCTTCAGCCTCTTGCAACACAGGTGTACCAAGTCCCTTCTCTGTGTGACCCACAGGAACAAGTGGGCCTGTAATTCATCCAGGTGCCTCTCTGTGAGGCAGAAGTCTATGACTACCTTCAAGGGTGGCTTAGCTGCCATTGCTGGACCATGTTTAATGTTTGATTCTTCTTCATGGCCTCTGATGAGCAGGCATCAACTATGGCTCCAGAACACGTCCTCCAGAAGTTCTGGGGAACATTCTGCAAATCCAGCATCTGCAGTTTCCACCTGCTGTGGGGATGAAATCAGAGTCTCAGCCCTGAGGCCCCTTCCTTCACCTCTCAGCTACTGCTCCCTGCTCTACTTCTTCCTTCTGTCTCACTCTTCTCTACACCTTTCCCCTACAATCCAGCCTAGTGTCACCCCACTTCTATAGGCTGAGGAAGAGGCAGGTATAGCCTCCATCATGGGTCACCATAGCTGCCACAAGCACCTCCACATCCAGAAGCCACTCCCAGATGGGGCTCAGCAAGGCCAAGGCCTCTCCACTCCTCCTTGCTGGCAGAGTAGGAAACCCTTGGTCCACCCTTCAACATCCACTTTCCCTGGATCCATCAGTCATGGTCAGTTTCTTGGACCCCCAGTGTGTCCCCTTCCAGGCCACCTGGGTCCCCCTCACCTGGGGCTATCCTGCTGGGCAAGCAACATGTCCAGCCCATCCAGGGCCACTCGAATCATCTCCACCTGTGCCTTCCTCATCAGGGCCCCCAGGGGCAGGTGGGTGAAGGGCCAGGCCTGCACCATTTTCTTCAGGACCTCAGTGTGTCCCCTGCTGAAAGCCTCCTCAAAGAGTGGTAGGAAGAGCTCTATGGGCAGGTCCTCCAGATCCAGGATAGCCCTAGACTTGTTGCTCAGCAGGCTGCTCCCTGCCAGCTTCAGCAGCATGGGTGGGGACTGGATGCTCATCCTGGGGAGTCTGAAAGAAGAAGAATCCTGTAAAATGGTTCAGTGAAAAGGCCACTATCCCATCCCTTGCCTGCCACTGGGAAGGGGGTACTGGGGAGTCTAAAAGCACACCTCACCCTTATGGGGGAAAGCCTTCTATTATTATTTTGTCCTTGTAAAGTGGAATTGGAGTGTCATGTGACCTAAGGCAGGAGGCTCCTCAGTTTCAGCAACTATCATGGCTGGGAGAGGACACGTTCTCACATGGGTGACATTATTTTTAATTTTAAAAAATTAAATGAGCAATTGTAAAAGCATGTGCCCATATTATAAAATACTTGGAAATTACAACAGAGTCTCATGGATATCTGTTACCCTTGTGAGATTCTGCCACCTTAGGGGGAGTTGAAGAGAACAAATAGATCAGAACAGAGTCTGTGAAGTGTTGCATGAGATAGTTTTAAGCTTTTGTCTAATTTGTTTAAACAAAAAATAAAATTACAAAACCATGTAGGCCATAAGGTATAATTTTGGTGACTTGGGACTGGGTATTGAACTCAGGGCACTCAAGCACTGAGCCACATCTCCAGCCGTATTTTGTATTTTAGTTAGATACAGGGCCTCCCTGAGTTGCTTAGGGCCTCACTGTTGCTGAAGCTGGCTTTGAACACCAATCCTCCTGCCTCCTCAGCCTACCAAGCAGATTGGATTACAGACACATACCATCACACCTGGCAATAAAGTATCATTTTAAAGGCACACAAAGTAAATATCTTAAACATCAAAAAATAGAATTCCAATAAATTAGAATGATATAGAATTTCAATCAATCTCCTTGGTTAAGAAATATTAAAGCGGCTTTGGCTGAAGCTCAGTGGTGAAGGGGTCACCTAGCAAGTGTGAGGCCCTGGGTTTGATTCTCAGCAGCACATAAAAATAAATAAATAATGGCCAGAGGATATAGCTCAGTTGGTAGGGTGCTTACCTTCCACACACAAGGCCCTGGCTTTATTTCCTAGTACCACCTAATACATTGATAGATTCATAAATGTATTGTGTCCCTCTCAACTAAAAAAAAAAGAAGAAGAAGATTTGGGCCTTTTGCAAATGCCTGTAATTCTAGCAGCTTGGAAAACTGATAGGAAGATCACAGTAGATTCAAGGCCAGCCTCAGAAGAGTAGGTGCTAAGCAACTCAGTGTGACCCTGTCTCTAAATAAAATACAAAATAGGCCTGGGAATGTGGCTGAGTGGTTGAGTGCCCTGAGTTCAATCTCTGGAACAATAGTTGAGAAAGAAAGAAAATTGAAAGCAACATAAACTGTGGTGAGCCGCTTCTGCCGTTTATGCAAATTATGGTCACCATTACATGATGGCGCTGGCTCCGCTGTGGTCTGTGACAAACAACTCCTTGTTTGGGAGAGTTGGCGCATGACTTTTCATCACTCTATGAGAAAGCTCCACGTGGCTGCTTTGCATTGGGGCTTGAGATGCTTTATTAAGGCTGGGAGGGGCATCAAAAAGAGATTCGGAGACTAAGAAGCAGAACTATCAGGGGCCTGAATAAAGTTGTTGAAAGAAGATTCTTGGGTTGCATCTTTCTTGCGGGCAAGAAGTCGCGCGACAACGCAACAAGTGGTGCCGAAAAGCCCGGGAGTCAGAACTTTCAACAATCAGGGGGGTGCACCGTAGTCCCAGGTGAGTGGGACCCGCAATTAAAGCGGGAAATCGTCCCAAGTAAGTGGGATCCGCGACTAAAGCGGGGCAGCAGCTGCATTGTGTACTTTCGCTTTATTGTGTTTTTGTGTTTTTGTGCTTCTTTTGTTCTGTTAT